>NC_083572.1:42570466-42810466 GCF_027579695.1 Neoarius graeffei
TACTCTGGCCTGATTTTTTTATTTTTTTAAAGGCACATTATGAAGTGTCTAGGACTCAAAACTTAAAGTTAAAGATGGAGTCCATGATTCTGGAGAAAGATAGTTGATATTTGAACTCAACAGCCAAACAAATACACACCTCCCTTCAGTGCTCCTTCATAAGCTCTGCCCTCCAAATTCATGGACACACATTGCCAAGGCAGTGACACTAACAAATGGGCTAGTTGACCAAAAGAGAAATGTGACAGAATCCAGAGCATTTGTTGCCTGGGGTTAAGTTAGCCTCAGTAAAGGAAGCAATATTTATTACAATAAAAATAAACGTGGCATATATTTTTTTGTATTACTGCAGCAAATGTGACAATAAGCCTGTCAATATTTACATACAGCATCATGCAAAGTATTCATCCCCCTTGTTGTTTGTCCCATTTTGTCACATTACAAGCTGGAATTAAAATGGATTTTGGTAGTGGTGGTGGTGGTGGTATGGGGGGGTTAGCACCATTTGATTTACACAATATGCCTACCACTTTAAAGGTGCAAATTTTTTGTTTTATTGTTACACAAACAATAATTAAGATGAAAAACAGAAATCTGGAGTATGCATTGGTATTCACCCCCTTTTGTACACTGCAAAAAGCTGAAAACTGAATCTGAGGAGAAAATTCCTTAATACTAGGAAGTTATCTTCCTGCATGGACAGATAATTTTACTTGACAAGACATCTTGGAATAAGTTGGTTACAGTGTAGAAGTAATTTTAATAATCTCAGAGTTGATGTCTTTTATTTTTCTGATAGGAAATGCTAGATAGTTTCAACTATATTCAAGATATTCTAACTTGCTAAGATATAATATTTGCAGTGTAGAAGAATACAAGACACCAACTCTGAGATTATTAAAACTAGTTCAAGATTGTAACCAACTTATTCCAAGATGTCTTGTCAAGTAAAATTATCTGTCCATGCAGCAAGATAATTTCACTAGTATTAAGGAATTTTCTCCTCAAATTCAGTTTTCAGTTTTTTTGCAGTGTATAAAACCCCTAAATAAGAGCTGGTCCAACCAATTCACTTCATGAGTCATATAATTAGTTGATTAAGATCCACCTGTGTGTAATCAAAGTGTCACATGATCTGTCACATGATGTTTGTATAAAGGGCCATGACCATGAAGGGCCATGACTCTGTAACACTACTAAGCAAGCAACATGAAAAACCAAGAAGCACTCCAAATATGTCAGAGACAATGTTGTGAAGATGTACAGATCAGAGTTGGGTTACAAAAAATATCCCAAACTTTGAATATCCCACGGAGCACCATTAAATCCATTATAGCAAAATGGAAAGAATATGGCAAGACTACAAACCTGACAAGAGAAGGCCACCCACCAAAACCCACAGACCAGGCAAGGAGGGCATTAATCAGAGATGCAACAAAGACACCAAAGATAACACTGAAGGAGCTGCAAAGAACCACAGTGGAGATGGGAGTATCTATCCATAGGACCAATTTAAGCTGTATGCTCCACAGAGCGGGGCTTTATGGAAGATCCATCCATCCATCTTCTACTGTTTATCTGGATCCGGGTCGTGGGGGTAGCAGCCGAAGCAGAGCAGCCCAGACTTCCCTCTCCCCGGCCACCACCAGCTTTTCCGAGGGAATACCGAGGTATTCCCAGGCCAGCCAAGAGATGTAATCTCTCTAGCGTGTCCTGGGTCTGCTCTGGGGTCTCCTCCCAGTTGGGCATGCCCAGGAAACCTCCTTTGGGAGGCATCCAGGGGGCATCCTAACAAGGTGCCCAAACCACCTCAACTGACTCCTTTCAATGTGGAGGAGCAGTGGTTCTACTCTGAGTCTCTCCTGAATTACCAAGCTTCTCACTCTGTCTCTAAGGGAGAGCCCAGCCACCCTGCAGAGAAAACTCATTTCTACCGTTTGTATCTGCAATTTCATTCTTTCGGTCACTACCTATAGCTCGTGACCATAGGTGATAGTGGGAATGTAGATGGACCAGTAAATTGAGAGCTTTGCCTTTTGGCTCAGCTCTCTCTTTAGAATAGAATAGAATAGAATAGAATAGAATAGAATAGAATAGAATAGAATAGAATAGAATAGAATGCCTTTATTGTCACTGCACAAATGTACAATGAAATTTAGTTCATCATAGGAGAGCAAACAAACCGGTTTAGCATCCGCATCACTGCTGATGCTGCCCCGATCCAACTCCTGCTCCCCCTTACCCTCACTCGTGAACAAAATCCTGAGATACTTAAACTCCTCCACTTTAGATAGCAACTCCCCCCTGACCTGAAGTAGGCACTCCACCCATTTCTAGCTGAACACCATGGCCACGGACTTGGAGGTGCTGATCCTCATTCAAGCCTCTTCGTACTCCGCTGCAAACCGTCCCAGCACATGCTGTAAGTCACAGATTGATGAATCCAACAGGACCACATCACCCGCAAAAAGTAGAGATGTGATCCTGCTGCCACCAAACTGCCACCAAACCTTCCGCCCCTTGGCTGCACCTAGAAATTCTGTCCATAAAAGTTATGAACAGAACCAATGACAAAGGGCAGCCCTGGAGGACTCCCACATGCACCGGGAACAAGTCCGACTTACTGCTGGCAACGCGAACCAAACTCCTGCTCCAGTCATACAGGGTCCAAATGGCCCATACTCCTGAAGCACCCCCCACAGGGCACCATGAGGGACATGGTTGTAAGCCTTCTCCAGGTCCACAAAACACATGTTGGGCAAACTCCCATGCACCCTCCAGTACCCTTGCAAGGGTAAAGAGCTGGTCCAGTGTTCCATGACCAGGACGAAAACCACATTGTTCCTCCTGAGTCTGAGATTCGACTATCGACCGGACTCTCCTCTCCAGCACCCCAGCATAGGCTTTCCCAGGGAAGCTGAGAAGTGTGATCCCCCTATAGTTGGAACACACTCTCCGGTCCCCCTTTTTAAAAAGGGGGACCACCACCCAGTCTGCCAATCCAGAGGCACTGTCCCTGACCTCCACACAATGTTGAAGAGGCGTGTCAGCCAAGACAGCCCAACAACATCCAGTGCCTTCAGGAACTCAGGATGAATCTCATCCACCCCTGGAGCCTGGCCACTAAGGAGCTTTTTAACTTCCTCAGCAACCTCAGCTCTTGTGATGGGTGAGTCCTCCCAAGCACCCTCAGACTCTGCATCCTCCTCAGACAACATGAAGGTGGGATTGAGGAGATCCTCAAAGTATTCCTTCCACCAGTGGACGATGTCCCCAGTTGAGGTCAACAGCACTCCATCCTTGCTGTAAACAGTAGGGACAGAGCAATGATTCCCCTTCCTGAGGCGCTGGACGGTTTGCCAGAATCTCTTCGAGGCCAACCAAAAGTCACTTTCCATGGCCTCACCGAACTTCTCCCACACCCGAGTTTTGCTTCAGTGACCGCCAGAGCCTCATTCCGCTTGGCCCATCAGTATCTGTCAGCTGCCTCTGGAGACCCACAGGCTAACCAAGCCCAATAGGAATCTTTCAGCTTGACAGCTCCCCTCACCACAGGTGTCCACCACTGGGTTCAGGGATTACCGCCACGACAGGCATCAAGAACTTTGCAGCCACAGCTCTGCACAGCCGCCTCAGCAATGGAGGTGTGGAACATGGTCCACTCTGACTCAATGTCCCCATCCTCCCCTGGTATGCAGTTGAAGCTCTGCCGGATGTGGCAGTTGAAAATCCGACAGACAGGAGCCTCCGCCAGACATTCCCAGCATACCTTCACTACACATTTGGGCCTGCCAGGTCTGTCCAGCCTCCTCCCCTGCCATCTGATCCAGCTTGCCACCAGGTAGTGATCAGTTGACAGCTCTGCTCCTCTCTTCACCCGAATGTCCAAGACATGCAGTCGTAGAGCAGATGAAATGACTACAAAGTCAATCATCAATCTACGGCCTAGGGTGTCCTTGTGCCATGTGCACTTATAGCTTCATGGAAGAGTGGCCAGAAAAAAGCCATTGCTTAAGAAAACACATTTGGAATTTTCCCAACAGCATGTGGCAGACTCCCCAAACACAGGGCAAAAGATTCTCTGGTCAAATGAGACTAAAATAGATCTTTTTGGCCATCATGGGAAGTGCCATTTGTGGCACAAACCCAACATCCTGAGAACACCATTCCTACAATGACGCATGGTGGTGACAGCATCATGCTGTGGGGATATTTTTCATCTGCAGGGACAGGAAAGCTGGTCAGGACTGAAGGAAAGATGGATGGCACTAACTATAGTGCAATTCTGGAGGAAAACCTGTTTAAGTCAGCCAGAGGTTTGAGACTGGGACAAAGGTTTACGTTCCTGCAGGACAATGACCCTAAACATACTGCTAAAGCTACACTGAAGTGGTTTAAAGGGAAACATTTAAATGTCTTGGAATGGGCTAGTCAAAGCCCAGATCTCAATCCAATTGAGAATCTGTGGCATAAATTGAAGATTGCTGTACACCAATGCAACTTATCTAACTTGAAGGAATTGGAGCAGTTTTGCCTTAAGGAATGGGCAAAAATCCCAGTGGCTAGATGTGCTAAGCTAATACAGACATACCCCAAGAGACTTGCAGCTGTAATTGCAGCAAAAGATGGCTCTAGAAAGTATTGACTTTGGGGGGTTAATACCTATGCACACTCCAGATTTCTGTTTTTTGATCTTAATTATTGTTTGTGTTACAATAAAACAACAATTTGCCCCTTTAAAACTGTAGGCATGTTGTTTAAATCAAATGGTGCTAACCCCCCCAAAAATCCATTTTAATTCCATCTTGTTATGCGACAAAACAGGACAAACACAAAGGGGGATGAATATTTTTGCAAGACACTGTAGGTGTTGAAGCCAAATACATATATAAGCCAAACTCTAAGTGTAATTTGCTTTTGTTTGTTGAATGATGATTCCTCACTTGAACTCTCTTTACGTGAAAAACATCTGATATTTGCAGGCTTTACTGCTGCCAAAAGGCAATCCTCCAGCTGTGGTTTAAACCTGATATTAGTTTAAAATGTTACTGGATTAGATCTTTACTTAACATTGCATCATTAGAGGAGACCACAGCTCGACTGAATAATGCTAGTTTGTCAACGGTAAATGCATGGATGGGACTTTGCTCATCAATTAATAACACTCTGTACACTATCACGTAATAATACTCTTTAGTCATTAGTATGATGTCCTTGCAATGTTTTTTTTTTTGACTCTCTGATCTGCCCCCCCTTTTATTTTTCGTTTTTTGGTTGTTTTTGTTTTTTTTGTTCTTGTGTGCCTTTTCAAGTTGTATCTGTTTGTATGTTCTCTTCTGAAAGCACAAATAAAAAGTATAATCATAAAAAACTCTAGGTGTAATTTCTGCACCTGTTCAGAGTTCACAGTGGCCTCCATACAAATATGGCTACTGTGGACTACAACAACCATCCTGCACCGCATTGATCTCAGTCTCTAGAATCCTAATCATGCACACCTGTTCATGATCACAGCCTCATTACCACTGTGTATTTAACTTTCAGTTCTCAAGGATATATCAAAGAAATGTTCAGTGTTCCAATGTCTGACTTTATGAAGCCTTTATTGTCTGTGCCGATTATTAAGTTACTGACCTAATTTATGTTTTGATTGACTGCCTATAATCTCTGCCTCTGACATTGTTTGTACCTCACCTGACTATTACACATTTGCTGATGCTGCCTTTGCCTCATGATTTCAAATTTGTCTGCCAGTTTTCCTTCATTAAACTCTCTACTGCTTTTACATCCATCTGTCCCCTGCTTACCTGACACCAAGCTGAGGAGTAGCTTAGCCTGTGTATCAATAACATTTATCACTTGTGACTTCAACAGTAACTTGTACTCTACCATCACAAAAGAGGACTCAAAAACCAAACATCTAATCAGAACAGTTTAACTCACCTTTTGGACAAAGCTTGAGACCCAACACTTGACACAGAGCATGGAAATGGCCAAGATGTTCCAGCATTATATGGTGTGGAAGTGGATGCCTCTTTCTCATAGCTGAAGCAAAACAACATATATACATATAATTTTTGTGTGTGTGTGTCAGGGTTAAAGGCATGATGTGATCACAGAGCTAACATGCCTTGATGACCAGCCATATCCAGACTCCCTCATTGACCTAAATATTCACCTGCATAACCTGCTACAGAACCAGAAAGTAAAGCTGGCTGAGCGAGCCATCATCTGAGGTGACCATGATCATGAACCCATGCAAAGTACAACCCACCATTTGACAAATGTGCAAAATGGAGAAAGGATGGATTGTATTTCTACTGTGGCACTTCAGCATATCATATTGCACAGTGTCCTACACATCCAAGTAAGATCCCTCCTCTTTCTTTAAAGGAAAGAACACCACAACACTCTCACCCAACACTCAAACACAGTGACTCTCGTTTGCGTCTTGCAGTTGATTTTCATTGTGTCCTGATGAAGTTGTGATCAAACATTCAGACACCTCCTCTGTTGTTGGACACTGGAGCCTCCGAGAACTTTATCGACAGGGATACATTGTTAAACAGCTCCAGGTAAAAATTTAGACACCTCCTCGGGCACTATAAGTGCAAGTACTAGACAGGGGTACCATAAGAGGAGCAACTATAACTCACTGCACTTCATAAATCACACTGAAAGTTACAGCCATGCATTCAGAGCAAATATAATTTCTGGTCACATCTGCGAAGTTCCCCATTGTTAGATCTCATACCCATGTTATTTAATTAGCAGGGAAGGAATAATGATGGACCAAGTCAATGTGCGTGCAGTAAAAGGATCATCTATTCCCAGCTTAATTAAAAACCTCTAGCTATATATATATTTTTTTAATTTGCAAACTTTTAGCAGATTTTCATTTATAGATTTAGTTCCATAGCCTCTCCCCTCAAAAATGTTCATGAAAGCTCACATGGAATGAGCCAACTCACCAGGCTTTCACCCCTCTGAACGAGGCAATCACAACAACCCCTATTCTGAAACATCCACCCAGACCGTTCATAGTGGAAGTGAATGTGTCACCTGAGTAGGGGCTGTCCTGTCTCAAAGACTGAATGAGAAGGCAAAATTCCACCCTGTGGCTTTCTTCTGCTGGAAGTTGTAACCAGCAGAACAAAATAAGGAAATAAACAGAGTGAACAAATGTCATTATTTGCCCGCACAGTGTCATTATTTGCCAAAGCAAGTGATATGTTCCACCTACAGTACCGGTCAAAAGTATGGACACAGCTTTTAATTTTATTTATTTATTTATTTATTTATTAGGGGGGCATTTTGTTTTTTGTTTTGTTTTTTTGCTTTTTATGAAATAACACTTCATGTCTTAAAGTCATTGTTGTTTCTCTTTACTTAGTGGCTCTTGGCAGAATATGGATTACTACAGTTGTGGAATAGAGCCATTTATTGGATTTTTATTGTTTACTATTTAATGTTTGATGATCTCAAACACATTAAGATCATCACACAGGTATAATAAATAACCAGGACTTCATTCACAGTTTGTGAAGTCTCACTCCTAGAGTTTCAATTGATGATTCTAAGCATCTTGCAATCATAATGTTGATATTTTGCTCTCTGAATTTCCCTAGTATTTGCTGATCACCTGCTTTGCCTGCTTTGCTTTGATTCTTTGATTTTGTCTAAGATTGTTTGCCTGATTTTTAATAAAACATTAACCATATTGGCAACCGTCTCTACCGCCTGCTTGACAACTTTCAAATAAATATTTAGAGGCCATGCTTTTACATTATGCCTTGGTTACTATTTGAAACTGTTTGACAAATCCTCTCATTGCTCTGAAATACCATAAATGTCCTCAGTTCTCATAGGCCATAAGGTGAACCCCATTTTCGTTTCATCTCGCTCCGACGTCTCCGAACTACGAAATATTTATTTTAAAACTAAGAATGAGTACTAGAAAGTGTGGCGAAAAAAGTTCTCACCTTATAATCCTGTCAATTCCTCGCACCGAGCGATCGCGTGGCGAACTATTTTCCTCTAAAAATGATGTGTCGGGACATCACGTGACCGGTCTGGACCAATCGCGTTGCCGATTTTTGACCACAGATCAGCTGACAGCTTGCGTAATTACAGTCACATTAGTAGAAAAAGTCTCAAACACCCTCCAAAGTGGGTGAAGTGTCTTCTAAGTACTAAATAGTGCTTTAAATACATCACTAAGACAATATTGCATATATGTGGTATACTGAAGTGTTTATATTATTATTAGAATAAAAATAATTTTTATTATCACCATTATTATAGTACAAAATATGGTGTAATGGTCTATGACTAGGACCATTCATGTATTCATTCTCTTAGGTTATTAACTATAAAGTACTGATCAACCATAAAACAATTTGCTTGAAAAACAGACCTACAAATGTTACACAGGCAGTAATGGAATAGAGTATTGACTCGTCATTGTGGGCTATACACACCATGGATTAGCCATAAAATGGCATATATAATATATAGGCAATGCGTGTGATTTCAGATCAAGATTTAAGAAATTGTGCAGGAAGGAGAAGAGTCCATAGGAATAATAATCTCATCTCATTATCTCTAGCCGCTTTATCCTTCTACAGGGTCGCAGGCAAGCTGGAGCCTATCCCAGCTGACTACGGGCGAAAGGCGGGGTACACCCTGGACAAGTCGCCAGGTCATCACAGGGCTGACACATAGACACAGACAACCATTCACACTCACATTCACACCTACGCTCAATTTAGAGTCACCAGTTAACCTAACCTGCATGTCTTTGGACTGTGGGGAAAACCGGAGCACCCGGAGGAAACCCACGCGGACACGGGGAGAACATGCAAACTCCACACAGAAAGGCCCTCACCGGTCCCGGGGCTCGAACCCAGGACCTTCTTGCTGTGAGGCGACAGTGCTAACCATTACACCACTGTGCCGCCCAGGAATAATAATACACAATAATAATAATAATAATAATAATACAACCTATATATAATATTGCAGTTCTATTGCTCAGTTCAGAGGCACAATGGCAGGGATTCAAGTATTCACTACCTGTGCAGCGGCACAGTAGAGGTAGGTAAACGCACTAGGCAGCACTATGCACCTGCATCAGCGGCAACAAAGAAGATGCAAGACTGAGTCATCATACAACAGAACTATGTGGCAAATTGCAAACTTTAATAGAAAATGTAAACAACAAAACAGTGATATATACACATTACAAATGCAAATTTATATATACACAAAATATATATAAATATATAAAAGTCCTGTGGCACGGTGCAAAAAGGCAGGGGTCAGCATCCAGGCAATGACCTAGGTGTCAGTGACAGAGAAAGGGGGGGAAGACACACACACACACACACACAGTGCTGTGACTAATTGTCTTCACACTGAACAGTAGCAAGTAGCATTCTATGGTCATGTATGAGAAGTTAGTACATGGCTTACTTGTCCTTCTCTTGTCTAGCAGGCTCATTCAGAAATCTGGTGTACTGCTGGTAGCAGCTCTTGTGGTACTGCACCTCCAGAGCCACACAGTCTTTGTCCTTAATGTGTACCAGAATACTGTGGTCATCTTTAGTCTCAGCAGCAGTCTGCAACTTGCCTTGCCAGACAGAAAGACATGCTTATTACCACATAGGAATTTAAGTTTGCCAGTAGCATATTCACATAAAGGCACACATATGTTACATGCATACAAACATTGAAACATAACATCCATGCATGCAAACACACTTGCAGAGGGAGATAGCACTGTAGATAGTCATCAGTGATAGTGACCCTTTGTGGCGGGGGGGGGGGGGGGGGGGGGCAGGGGGGTTGATCAGTGATTGTGACCCTTTGTGTGAGTGTGTGTGTGGGTGTGTGTGGGTGTGTGGGTTTGCTTACCTGCTGTTAAGGTCTCAGCTTTTGAAAGAGCTTCCCTTTGTCATTTGCCTCCCTTTAAGACGAATTTGAGGGGTTTTTTTAACATATAATGCACAGGGCAAGAAGGACGGGACCTGAGCTGGACATAGGCAGTGCTGACCTGGATCTAAGACTCTTAGTGCTGCCCGATGCAGCTTCGGGGGGGGGCAGCTTCGGGGGGTCTTGCGGTGTCTTGAGTTTCATCTCCCCCTTCTTTCTCGCGCACCATACGCTTTCCCGCTCGTTCAATAGCAAGTTTGTCCGTAAACCTGCGGTAACATGCAGGGTGGAAGGCAGCATCCTCGGGTATCTTGTCAAACTCTAAATCTAAAGTGTTTGTAGTTTTCGGCTGGTCTCCTGTTCTCACCGCTCAACTGCAGCCACTGTCGGATACTGTCCCGGTATGTATTCCACCATTTGAAGGTAAATTCCTGGGTCACTCCGTGCTTCACAGAAGCTATATGCATATAGCACTGCTTACGTGCAAGAAGTTTTCTCCTTTTTGCCGTTATTTCCAAACTTTCCTCTCCTCCACTGCTGCTAGAGGAGGCTGTGGCGGCTGCCATGTTGGTCTCTTGTTTACGAAATGGGGATATGTCAGCAACCGTGGAACCTGTTCTGTAGCGAAATCTTATTCCACGGTGCCAAAATATCATTCCTGGCCGATGACATTAGTTCGCTTTTTCAAGCCTTCGTGCGAAAAATTGACAGCATTACAAGGTGAGAACTTTTTGATGACATCATTTCATAATACATCCATTTTTAAGAATTGGATATTATGTAGTTCGGAGACGTCGGAGCGGAATCTTGTTTCTGAAAGACTTTTCGGGGTTCACCTTACGGCCTATCAGGGCTTTCAGAAATTCAGGGCTTTTCAGAAGTGGCTCTGATGAAGCATAAACCATCTATTTTAGTCTAAGCTTTAAAGGTGGGGTACGAGATTTTGGAATAACGGTTCCCGCAAGCCATATTTTGAAAAGAAACAAGCCCGCCCTCACCATGCTCCCACCCCCCCGCGTCTCATTAAGTTAGAGTGCAGAGAGCTTGGGAAAATAGCTCAAACTTTCTCATTTAAACTGTGTTTTCAGCCCCAATTTTCACTCCACACACATAATTTTCTCAAAAATAGTAGCCACACTTGTGCTGATTCACACAATGTGTCTACCTACATGATAGGACTTGCAGTTTTTGAATGAGAAGCCTGAAAGTAAGGAGAGGACAGGCGCGCAGCCCCATAGACTGCCATTATAAACTTGGCAGAAAAGTCACTCATTTTTAACTCGCTCTAGTGACCTCATTTTTTACATTACAGACAAAAAAATTACATCACTGTGTTCAGGAGATCCTTGTGGCGCTCACTGTGAAAGAATTTTGTGAATATCTCCTTCCGTTTTCGTGTAAATCCCCGTTGTTTGGAGGGACCTTTTTCTGTGCATTTCTGACTCTCCCTGCTGAGCGCGGGTTGGGGGAGGGGCTGCTCGCTCTCTCTCACACACACACACACACACACACACACAGAAAGGACGGGCTGCTAGCGGGCTTCAGTCTGATTGACGTGTCAGTGTCCAATCATTTTGAGGTGGTACCTCGATATGATTGGATGGCGTTTTTCCTTTATTTTACACTGTAGACTGGATTAAAATATTTTGTTTTGGGGTCAAACCTTCTATTGTACTGCTTGCAACATGGGTGTGAGGAGCTTTTCAAGCAATATGGTAAAAAATACTCCTGAAAAAAATCTCATACCCCACCTTTAATACATAAACACAATGAATGCTATAATGTGGATTAATTAGTCAATTTGATCATCAGGAATAGCCAAACTGATATTTTAAAACTCTTGCCTTAGATAATAAGCATAATTGCTCTCCAAACACTTCATAGTTTTTAATTAAAATTTTTTTAACCATGATTTTATATATATATATATATATATATATATATATATATATATATATATATATATATATATATATCATCTCATTATCTCTAGCCGCTTTATCCTGTTCTACAGGGTCGCAGGCAAGCTGGAGCCTATCCCAGCTGACTATGGGCGAAAGGCAGGGTACACCCTGGACAAGTCGCCAGGTCATCACAGGGCTGACACACAGACAACCATTCACACCTATGGTCAATTTAGAGTCACCAGTTAACCTAGCCTGCATGTTTTTGGACTGTGGGGGAAACCGGAGCACCCGGAGGAAACCCACGCGGACACGGGGTGAATATGCAAACTCCGCACAGAAAGGCCCTCGCCGGCCACGGGGCTCGAACCCAGACCTTCTTGCTGTGAGGTGACAGCACTAACCACTACACCACCGTGCCGCCCATATATATATATATACAGTGGTGCTTGAAAGTTTGTGAACCCTTTAGAATTTTCTATATTTCTGCATAAATATGACCCAAAACATAATCAGATTTTCACACAAGTCCTAAAAGTAAATAAAGAGAACCCAGTTAAACAAATGAGACAAAAATATTATACTTGGTCATTTATTTATTGAGGAAAATGATCCAATGTTACATATCTGTGAGTGGCAAAATTATGTGAACCTTTGCTTTCAGTATCTGGTGTGACCCCCTTGTGCAGCAATAACTGCAACTAAATATTTTCAGTAACTGTTGATCAGTCCTGCACACCAGCCTGGAGGGATTTTAGTCCATTCCTCCATACAGAACACCTTCAACTCTGGGATGTTGGTGGGTTTCCTCACATGAACTGCTCGCTTCAGGTCCTTCCACAACATTTTGATTGGATTAAGGTCAGGACTTTGACCTGGCCATTCCAAAACATTAACTTTATTCTTCTTTAACCATTCTTTGGTAGAACGACTTGTGTGCTTAGGGTCGTTGTCTTGCTGCATGACCCACCTTCTCTTGAGACTCAGTTCATGGACAGATGTCCTGACATTTTCCTTTAGAATTCGCTGGTATAATTCAGAATTCACTGTTCTATCAATGACAGCAAGCCATCGTGGCCCAGATGCAGCAAAACAGGCCCAAACCGTGATACTACCACCACCATGTTTCACAGATGGGATAAGGTTCTTATGCTGGAATGCAGTGTTTTCCTTTCTCCAAACATAATGCTTCTCGTTTAAACCAAAAAGTTCTATTTTGGTCTCATCCATCCACAAAACATTTTTCCAATAGCCTTCTGGCTTGTCCACGTGATCTTTAGCAAACTGCAGACAAGCAGCAATGTTCTTTTTGGAGAGCAGTGGCTTTCTCCTTGCAACCCTGCCATGCACACCGTTGTTGTTCAGGTGTTCTCCTGATGGTGGACTCATGAACATTAACATTAGCCAATGTGAGAGAGGTCTTCAGATGCTAAGTTACCCTAGGGTCCTTTGTGACCTCGCCGACTATTACACACCTTGCTCTTGGACTGATCTTTGTTGGTCGGCCACTCCTGGGGAGGGTAACAATGGTCTTGAATTTCCTCCATTTGTACACAATCTGTCTGACTGTGGATTGGTGGAGTCCAAACTCTTTAGAGATGGTTTTGTAACCTTTTCCAGCCTGATGAGCATCAACAACGCTTTTTCTAAGGTCCTCAGAAATCTCCTTTGTTCGTGCCATGATACACTTCCACAAACGTGTTGTGAAGATCAGACTTTGATAGATCCCTGCTCTTTAAATAAAACAGGGTGCCCACTCACACCTGATTGTCATCCCATTGACTGAAAACACCTGACTATAATTTCACCTTCAAATTAACTGTTAGTCCTAGAGGTTCACATACTTTTGCCACTCACAGATTTGTACTATTGGATCATTTTCCTCAATAAATAAATGAGCAAGTATAATATTTTTGTCTCATTTGTTTAACTGGGTTCTCTTTATCTACTTTTAGGACTTGTGTGAAAATCTGATGATGTTTTAGGTCATATTTATGCAGAAATATAGAAAATTCTAAAGGGTTCACAAACTTTCAAGCACCACTGTATGTATATATATATATATAAAATATAGTGCTCAGCATAAATGAGTACACCCCCTTTGAAAAGTAACATTTTAAACAATATCTCAATGAACACAAACAATTTCCAAAATATTGACAAGACAAAGTTTAATATAACATCTGTTTAACTGATAACGTTAAAGTAAGGTTAATAATATAACTTAGATTACACATTTTTCAGTTTTACTCAAATTAGGGTGGTGCAAAAATGAGTACACCCCACAACAAAAACTACTACATCTAGTACTTTGTATGGCCTCCATGATTTTTAATGACAGCACCAAGTCTTCTAGGCATGGAATGAACAAGTTGGTGACATTTTGCAACATCAATCTTTTTCCATTCTTCAACAATGACCTCTTTTAGTGACTGGATGCTGGATTGAGAGTGATGCTCAACTTGTCTCTTCAGAATTCCCCATAGGTGTTCGATTGGGTTCAGATCAGGAGACATACTTGGCCACTGAATCACTTTCACCCTGTTCTTCTTCAGAAATCCAACATTGGCCTTAGATGAGTATTTAGTCATGTTGGAAAAGCACACAATGACCAAGGGCACGGAGTGATAGTAGCATCTTCTCATTCAGTATGGAGCCTTTTCACGTGACGTCACGACAAACGCAGCCGCCATTTTGGACATGTACTACCAGTAGTTTACCACAGCCAACATTGAGGAACAGCAGCAAAGAAAATTTTTACTTTCAGCAAGACTTCCATCATGCCACTATATTGTTGTGCACCTGGATGTAGTAACCATCAACAAACAAGGCAAGGTTTATCATTTTATCAGATCCCAACGGAGAAGATGGATACCGGCCATTAACAGATTGGCAGCCCTCGGCATACCAACGCTTGTGTAGTGACCACTTTGTTGGAGGTAAGACGAATAAAATTAGCCAGAAAAGGCATTACATTGCTGTTAACATTCTGTGGCGGCGAGTGTGTAACCAAATAGGTTAAAATAACCCATTGTAACCTCTTTGTTCTTCTGTAGTAGCTATTGTTGACTAGCTAATGTCAACAACATAGTAGCTGGTATGTTACTGTAGCAATGTTTATGTTCAGTCATTTGGATGACTGTTAAAACCTTTCAGTCTCAAGTTTTTCCTTTACTGTATTTACTAGTTTACTGTAATTATGATCCGGCAGCTATTTACACCGGATCCAGTGTAAATAGCTGCCGGAGCCAACGTCCGAGGTTCCGGAGCGCGCTCCGGCTTGCTCCCCCTGAAATTAAGCAGCGCGCTCCGGCTTGCTCCCGGAGTGCTCCGGCCGAGGTTCCGGAGCGCGCTCCGGCTTGCTCCCCCTCAAATTAAGCAGCGCGCTCCAGCTTGCTCCCGGAGTGCTCCGGCCGAGGTTCCGGAGCGCGCTCTGGCTTGCTCCCCCTCAAATTAAGCAGCGCGCTCCGGAACCTCGGACGGAGCACTCCGGGAGCAAGCCGGAGCGCGCTGCTTAATTTGAGGGGGAGCAAGCCAGAGCACGCTCCGGAACCTCGGCCGGAGCACTCCTGGAGCAAGCCGGAGCGCACTCCGGAACCTCGGACGGAGCACTCCTGGAGCAAGCCGGAGCGCGCTCCAGAACCTCGGACGTTGGCGTGTATGTTTATGGCGATGGGTTTTTAACGACATAGGTATACAGATCATGTGGGCCGAAGTCAGGTAAAGACGAGGGCTTCGTGTACTTCCGTACGTCAGTGAACAATCCTGGTGGAAGCAGGTAAACGTCGTTCTCTAAGCTTCATCTCATCTCATTATCTCTAGCTGCTTTATCCTTCTACAGGGTCGCAGGCAAGCTGGAGCCTATCCCAGCTGACTATGGGCGAAAGGCGGGGTACACCCTGGACAAGTCGCCAGGTCATCACAGGGCTGACACATAGACACAGACAACCATTCACACTCACATTCACACCTACGGTCAATTTAGAGTCACCAGTTAACCTAACCTGCATGTCTTTGGACTGTGGGGGAAACCGGAGCACCCGGAGGAAACCCATGCGGACATGGGGAGAACATGCAAACTCCACACAGAAAGGCCCTCGCCGGCCACGGGGCTCGAACCCAGGACCTTCTTGCTGTGAGGTGACAGCGCTAACCACTACACCACCATGCCGCCCCGTTCTCTAAGCCTGCTAACCTCAATTTTTGCAAATACCTCTCCCTCTGCTCGCCCTGTAAATGCCCTACGTCGCTGGATAGTGAAGGTCTTTTCTGCATCTCGCTCCTTTTTCTTTTACGTTTTTCGTTTGTCGCCTTCCTTGCATTCAAACTGATTCGAGCCGAAGTCCACTACATGTCCAAAATGGCGGTCGCGTTTACGAAGGTCACGTGACTGAAAAGGGTCTATAGGGCAATACATCTGTGAATTCATGATGGCATCAATGAAATGCAGCTCCCCGACACCAGCAGCACTCATGCAGCCCCACATAAGGACACTGCCACCACCACATTTCACTGTAGGCACCATGTATTTTTCTTTGCATTCCTCATGTTTGCGATGCCATACAGTTTTGAAGCCATCAGTTCCAAAAACATTTATCTTGGTCTCATCACTCCAGAGTATAGAGTCCCAGTAGTCTTCATCTTTGTCAGCATGGGCCCTGGCAAACTCTAAGTGGGTTTTTTTGTGCCTGGGCTTTAGGAGAGGCTTCTTTCGTGGACAGCATCCATGCATGCCATTCCTCTGCAGTGTACGCCGTATTGTGTCACGGGAAATAGTCACCCCAGTTTGGCTTTCTACTTCTTTAGATAACTGCAGTGAACTTGCATGCTGATTTTCTTCAACCCTTCTCATTAGAGGATGCTCCTGTCGAGGTGTTAACTTCTGTGGACGACCTGGACATCTCTGTGAGATAGTTGTAGTTCCATCTTTCTTAAATTTTTGTACCACTTTTGCTACAGTATTCTGACTGATAAGTAAAGCTTTGCTGATCTTCTTGTAGCCTTCACCTTTGTGGTGTAAAGAAATTATTTTCTTTGGGGAATTCTGAAGAGACAAGTTGAGCATCACTCTCCATCCAGCATCCAGTCACTAAAAGAGGTAATTGTTGAAGAATGAAAAAAGATTGATGTTGCAAAATGTCACCAACTTGTTCATTCCATGCCTAGAAGACTTGGTGCTGTCATTAAAAATCATGGAGGCCATACAAAGTACTAGATGTAGTAGTTTTTGTTGTGGGGTGTACTCATTTTTGCACCACCCTAATTTGAGTAAAACTGAAAAATGTGTAATCTAAGTTATATTATTAACCTTACTTTAACGTTATCAGTTAAACAGATGTTATATTAAACTTTGTCTTGTCAATATTTTGGAAATTGTTTGTGTTCATTGAGATATTGTTTAAAATGTTACTTTTCAAAGGGGGTGTACTCGTTTACTCTGAGCACTGTTAAAAATGTTGAATGTTTTATTGAAAAATGAGGACTTTCTGGGGCGGCACGGTGGTGTAGTGGTTAGCGCTGTCGCCTCACAGCAAGAAGGTCCTGGGTTCGAGCCCCGTGGCCGGCGAGGGCCTTTCGGTGTGGAGTTTGCATGTTCTCCCCGTGTCCATGTGGGTTTCCTCTGGGTGCTCCGGTTTCCCCCACAGTCCAAAGACATGCAGGTTAGGCTAATTGGTGACTCTAAATTGACCGTAGGTGTGAATGTGAGTGTGGATGGTTGTCTGTGTCTATGTGTCAGCCCTGTGATGACCTGGCGACTTGTCCAGGGTGTACCCCGCCTTTCGCCCATAGTCAGCTGGGATAGGCTCCAGCTTGCCTGCGACCCTGTAGAAGGATAAAGCGGCTAGAGATAATGAGATGAGATGAGGACTTTCTGGAAACCTACTGAGTTTGATCATTGTTTCTCATGATCAAATGCACCAATTAACCCATTGCACTATTCAAGGTTCTTATAATTTTAACATTTACTGTAATAAAAACTCCTTTTTATCCATGACTAACCTCTCTTTCCCTAAAACCTGACACTGCAATACAAGTGGTGGCCAGTGACCTTTTCTCATGGACTATTATTAGAATCACATAAAGTATTCATCAGTGAACCAAATGGTCAGATAATCTAGATGCAACACCCCAAACAAAAAACAAGATTAAGATGCACTGAGTGAGCATTCATTGAGAGACCACATAAAGCAGACACCTTGCATCCAGAATGTTCCTTTTATGTTGGCTGGTTGATGACATACAGGCCCAAGAATGGACAGGAAATAGAAGGTAGGATACAGCAGGACAGACTTCAAGAACACAGAACAGATATGCAATATGGCATGGTATTTTCTGCATGGTGTTTGCTACTTACCAACAATTATTATTTGCTTAAAACAGTTAAAATTATACAATTAATAAGCTACACAGCCCTGTGATGACCTGGCGACTTGTCCAGGGTGTACCCCGCCTTTCGCCCGTAGTCAGCTGGGATAGGCTCCAGCTTGCCTGCGACCCTGTAGAAGGATAAAGCGGCTAGAGATAATGAGATGAGAATGAGATAAGCTACACATATTTTGATATCATTCCCAACCCTGGTCCCAGAGTACCGTCTGGCCTGCACATTTTCGTGTTTATACTACTCTACACAACCTTAGCTGAGGAACAGATGTTAATTAGCTGAATCACTTAAATCATGCGTGTGAGAGTAGGAAACACTCAGATGTGCAAGAGAGGGGGGTGTTCCAAGACCAGCGTTGGGGAGGGATAGTAAAAGACCAATAAGAGTATGTGTACAGTAGTAATTGAACCAGCCAGCAGAGGGCAGCCAAACCCCACTTTCAAAATGTTTTCACTTTTTGAGGAAAACTGCTGTCCTCAGTATTCAGTAGCTGAACATCATTTTAGCAAGCCCAGAAAATTTCCATCTGTGCTATTAACACAACAATGTTGAACGTTAGATGTTCACATATTTAACATTGAATGATTTTTAATCATCAATTCACCCTCTTTATATTCAAAATTAATTTACTGGAATATTTGATTAAATTAATTTATTAACCACACTATGGTTTCTCCTTCTAGTTCTGCAGAGAGAACAGCCCATTTAATAAGGTTAGCATGCCACAAGATGGATGTTCCAGCAAACACCTCAAGTTATTTTTTATATAGCCTAGACCCACTGAACTGCCACCTCTCATACCCATAGTCCCACCAAGCAGACAGCAGCTTGATATGTTGAAAATGTGGCTTTGCCTCATAAATGCCAATATCAGAGACAAGAATATTATCTCCATGATGAGAAAAGGACTGATTTATTTGTTTTAATGAGAAAATCCCATCTGTATGTTTGAAAACACACTCTATCCCCAGTATTTTGGGAAGCAACATGGACATTATACAGAGTGCTCATTACAATGTATCTCAATCGGCAGTTTACATTGATGGATATAGTACTGGTGAATACAGCACAGTGCCATCATAGGTGACAGCTGACCGATAGTGTATGTATGTGAATATATTTATTGTATAAATCCATGTAATATAATCTTAAACATATTCTCCATTTTAGTGACTAAAACATTATAATACAGCAGCTTCAGATTGAAATTTACATTTAACTTTTTTGTACAAAAAATAATATACTGTATATTATATGTGCACTAAAATGGCTATCAATATGAATTTCACTGTTTTAATGACTCAAGCAATTTATGTATTCTATGATAAAATAATGTTATACCTAAATTGTTTGAATATTTGGCATTGAGTTGTTTGAATATTGTATAATATTATTTGTGGTTTTGAATTGTGCAGTCTGCTAACTGATGCACTAGACCTTGATAGCATCAGAGCAGTGGCTATTGAGAACACTGTCCAGAACACTGTCTATTGCTGGGTTTCAGTCATGTGACTTTTTCTTAGCAGTTTTACCGGAAGTGAAATAGTTGGTGGTCTAAATGGCTGCCTAGTGCAAACAACTAGCGATAACTTATCAGAGTATGCTTGTAATCTAGAAGCCACTGCTCACTTTAGATATATTCAGGAGATTGCTATGTGCAGTGGAATCGACCCCTATAGTCTGGGAAAGAAGGATTTGTCATACGATCTCGAAAATTACCCTTCAGTCAAGTTCCCCGACATCTCAAACTATCTGGTGTTGCAGACATCCTTCTACACTGCAAAACAGATGAAAGCGTGGAAGAGTGTAGAGGCTTACAACTTTTTTGTATGTGGCTGGGTAAAGGACATCGGCATCAAGTTGCTGTCGAATGAATCCTGTATTGTTTTTGCCCATGTAAGTATGTTTTTTTAAGCTTTTCATTTGTGTCTTTACAACAAAGTGATGCAAGTTGAAGTGTAAACAAACAGTTTGCTTGAGTCTCACTTGTGTTAGCTCTTATCTCCAGGTAAATCATTCACAAAGATCATCAGAAACCCCTTTAAAGACCTGGATCTTATTTAAACAAGATGGGGAAGTGATCACAGTGCATTATAACTGTATGGCTGGGTAAGAATTTTGTTGCGACCTTCATGCATATGGACTTTGTGAGGAGTAAACAAAGAAACAGTTGGGGACTTTAGTGCTTCATGACTAAGGCTACATCCACACGACAAAGCAACGAGATGTTATTTAAAAAAATATCGCATCCAAATGGGCAATGATCAGTAAAATATCAGGTCCATATGTCAACGCAACGCTTGCTGAAAACGATGCAATACACATGCCACACCTCTAGGGGCGCTGTAAGACGGTCCCTTCGGAGACACCAGAACAATAGAAGTAAGGACGCCTGTGCATAAACTATTATGCGTGAGACTTCATATTAGCCACAAAGTCAGAAAAATCTGTTCGTAAAATTACATTATAATGACCAAATACAATGAAAAGTATTTTTCCAGTCTCACCTGTGAAAGGTAATCCCATGTGATCTCGTTTGGACAGTAAACCTGTTGGTACAGTTAAATGCAGCACATGAATGAGGCATCTTTATTCTCTGCTTTGACCCATCCAATATGGCGGCAAGGATGACGTATGATTCTACGCGGAAGGCGGCGTCTTTAATGGTCCGGAATAAATTGAATGCTACACGTTGATGGATTAATTTGTTCTTCTACGCCCTTTTTGAGGAATGTATTGTAGGACTTAAACCAACATCTGAAGAGGTGAGATCGCTCCTTTTTTTCCCTATTTTTGCTGGCGGGATTGACTCTGCCCTAAGGGCTATTCTCTCTCTCTCTCTGTCTCTCACTTTGCACCATTACACAATAAATATTCACAGTGAAAATATTTTGTAAGCGCGTTTCATGAACCAAGTTATAGGATTTGTTGACAACTCGCATCGAGTTCGTTACACTTCTACCCGACGTGAAGCACTCAAAGTCATGTGGTTGTGACGTCATCGTAAACAAATCCGTTCTACTCATCCAGACGACTTCACAACGGCAACGTTGCCAGATCTTTCCACTCTGGGACCCGTTCTCAAAAGATTGCGTTTTGGGGCACCCAAAACGCTGGTGCCATGTGGACGCCAGGCCGAAACGATAAACAATTGTATCGGATTCACCTGAATCCATTGCCGTGTGGACAGGGCCTAAAAAAAGTACTGCAAAATAACAACACAAAGCAAGAAAAGTACTTGGAAAACACTAACGACATAGCTGAGAGAGCTATACAAACCTTTCACAAAGTGATCACTGCAAACTCAAGCAGGCTTTGATTTGGCTCCCTTCGATTTCAGTGAGAGATTCAAAAGCTACCTTTCTCAATGTCTTTTTGTGAAATCCTGTGTTTGTTCACTCTTTTTTTATTAGTTTATGGGGAACCCTGAAGAAACTTTTCAGTTTCACAGTTTGATTGATTCGAACAACCTAAAACAACACAAGTGTAAGCCATTTTTCATGCAAGCAATGCACCTTCTCTGTACAAATGCTGTGTCAACTGAGCTTTGGTTGACCACCAGCTAAAATTTTGAATAACTAATGAGACAGATGTGACGTCATGTGAAACCCAGCAATTATTTACCGTTTTGCTGTCGACTGCCACCAAGCACAGGAGCCTTTGATGTGAGTAACATCAGGTTTCCATTCTCCTGGCCAATGACCAAGTTGAGTAGGCAAACCAAGAGATACATGGTTCTCCAAACCTTCTGCTCAAAATTTGCCACTCTGCCATGGAACTCACACCATTACAATGCATTCTTGTACACCAACCCACTCTTTTCCCTTAGAATACTACTCTTAGTGATGCAGGTAATGTCTGGTTTCAGAATAGCAAGTGGATATGGAGGTATGGAAGCCAACAGACACCTGAATCAGGCCATTCAATGCCATAAAGAATTTTCAGACTGACATTGTTCTGAAAATCTCACATATGAACCTGGAGACCAAAGCATGGCTATCATCCAGGGATTTTCATCTGTTTAAAGGAGGTTAAAAACTCATGTCCAGATCCACAGGGCCCTTTAAAATAATGCTGCACAGCAAGGTCACATAGAATCTGCAAGTAGGCCATCAATATCTCACTCAGTTAACTCATCTCACTTCTCAAACCCATCATTTCTGATCCACTGCACAAAGCCCCTCACACTAAAACACTACCAAGATAATTTGACATTGAATGTATTCCTGCATACTCAGTGAATGAGTACAACCTCCATGAACTCCAGTTTTCATGAACCTCAGTGACACATGACTCACGATCACAAGAAGTGTACAAATATACTTGTGCCTGCCACTTGTGTCTCTTATAGACCCTTTTCAGTCACGTGACCTTCGTAAACGCGACCGCCATTTTGGACATGTAGTGGACTTCGGCTCAAATCGGTTTGAATGCGAGGAAGGCAACAAACATAAAAGAAAAAGGAGCGAGATGCAGAAAACTGTATTTACTAGTTTACTATAATTATGATCTGGTAGCTATTTACACCGGATCCAGTGTAAATAGCTGCCGGAGCCAATGTCCGAGCTTGCCGGAGCGCGCTCCGGCCGGCCGCGAGCTAGCGCGCTCCGGAACCTCGGACGTTGGCTCCGGCAGCTATTTACACTGGATCCGGTGTAAATAGCTGCCAGATCATAATTACAGTAAACTAGAATGGAATGTTAACAGCAATGTAATGCCTTTTCTGGCTAATTTTATTCGTCTTACCTACAACAAAGTGGTCACTACACAAGCGTTGGTATGCCGCTATCCATCTTCTCCATTGGTCAGCATCTACCAGGATCCGATAAAATGATAACCCTTGCCTTGTTTGTTGATGGTTACTACATCCAGGTGCACAACAATATAGTGGCATGATGGAAGTCTTGCTGAAAATAAACACTTTCTTTGCTGCCGTTCCTCAATGTTGGCTGTGGTAAACTACTGGTAGTACATGTCCAAAATGGCGGCCGCGTTTGTCGTGACGTCACGTGAAAAGGGTCCATAGACATTTCTGAAGTACTGTAGCCTATTTTCTCTAGATTTTATAGACTGAATATTGCTTCACTACCTCCCATGTTCTGTCACACCTGAGAGACACAGCAGTATCAGAATGTTGAGGAGGAGGAGAACACTGAGTAATTCTCATATTCAAGAGTATAAATATCAAAAACATTTAGTAATTCTTATCATCAATAAATAACAATATCAACAGTTGAGTAATTATTATCCTCAGTAATGTCTAACCTCAAATCAGAAAAAGTTGAGACAGTATGGGAAATGCAAATAAATAAAAAAAGAAAGAAAGCAGTGAATTCCAAATTTACTTTGTCTTGTATTTCATTACAGACAGTATGAACCCAAGACATTTCATGTTTTTTTTTTTCTGGTCAACTTCATTTCATTTTTTTAATCTCATTGTATATGTGTATAGTGACAATAAAGGCATTCTATTCTATTCTATTTTATTCTATTCTATTTTTAATAAACATTCAGTCCTGCTTTTCAGGCATGCAGCACATTCCCAAACAAAAGAACAAAAGAAAAAAATAATAACTGAGAAAGGGGCAATTTAGGGCTAATAATGAGGTAAAAGAATTATTAAATGATGTGAGTTGAAACAGGTGATGCCAAAAGGTGATTGTAATGATGATTTGATAAAAAATCAGTATCCAGGAAAGACAGTCTTTGAGGAGCAAAGATGGGCCAAGGATCAATAAATGCAGGTTTGTCAACAAATGCATGAGAAAATTATTGAAATCATTAAAAACAATGTTTCTCAAAGCAAGATATGAAGAGATCTGAATATTTCCCCATCAACAATGCATAATATAACTAAATGATTCAAGGAATCTGGAGAAATTTTGGTGCATAAAGGGCAAGGGCACAAGCCTAAGCTGAACATCCGTGATCCCCGATCCCTCAGACAACACTGCATCATGAACCGTAATTCATCTATAGTTGATATAACCATGTGGGCTTGGGATTACTTTGGCAAACATTTGTCAAGCACTACAATATGGAATTATTTATTGGATAATAATTATTTAATTATCCAATAAATGGAGATATGGAGATATTCCATTAATGTGGATTATATCCACAAATGCCAGTTAAAACTTTACTGTGCAAAAAGGAAGCCTTATGTTAAATGTGTCCAGAAGTGCCATTGACATACAATATCTGGGCTCAGAGGCATCTGGGACCATCACACAATGGAAACCTGCATTACTGTCAGATGGCTCAGTATTCCAGGTCATTTTTGTAAGAAATGGACGTTGTGTGATCCGGACCAAAGATGAAAACGACCATTCAGACTGTTACCAGTAACAAGTCCAAAAGCCAGGGTCTGTCATGGTATAAGGCTGTGTCAGTGCCCATGGCAAAGGTAACTCACACTTCTGTGATGGCAGCATTAATACAGAAAAGTATATCAAGATTTTGGAGTAACATATGCTGCATTCAAGACATCTTTTCCAGGGATATTTCAACAAGACATTGCAAAACCATATTCTGCACACATTAAAAAGGAATGGCTGCAGAAGAAGAGGGTGTCTGTCCCCTCTGTCACCAATAGAGAATAAGTGGTAAATTATAAAATGAAAAATATGATAATTATGACCCAATATTGTTGCACACATTAAGACTTGTTTGCAGGAAGAATGGGACAAAATAACACCTGAAACGCTTCATCACATGGTGTCTTCAGTCCCTAAACATCTTAAGTGTTGTGAGAAGGAATGGCAACATTACAAAGTGGTAAATGCTTTATTGTCCCAACTTTTTTTATGTTTTGCAAGAATCAGAATTGAAATGTGTTCATTTTGAAAAAAAAAGTCATGAGGTAAAACACAGAATAATGTACTAATGTATTGTTTTGAGCGCAATACAGGTCAAAGATTATTTATAAATTATTGTTTTCATTTTTAATTTCAATATATCATCCTGGATTTTTCTGATTTGGATTTGCACAGTATAAGCGCCCTGAGCAGTTCCTTTCCTCAATGAAGATCAATATCCACATTTGATTTGCATGCTCGATACAGAAGAAAATATCAGCACATGAGCGATTTTCATCCATAATAGGAAGCAGTATCAACACTTTGAATGATTCTCAGTTTCAATAAATGGTTTTGGCAGCATTTATGTTTGCTGTCTGTTACTATCTGGTGAGATGTACCATCACCATGTGTTACAACCCCTTGTGATGACTTTCTAATATATCGCCTCCACTAGTTCCACTAGAAGCAAACCGTATGGCAACTTAGCTATTGCTATTTAACAAGGAAACAAGCAAATGGGAATATGCAACTAATTCTGAAGCAAACTGCCCAGGCAGGCAGTCATGGTTTCATACATAACCTTCTGTTTTCATTAGCCTGGCAGATGCAAAATAATTGCTCTCTCGCTCTCTCTCTCTCTCTCTCTCTTTCTTTCTCTCTCTCTCTCTCAGCAAAGCCAAAAATGATGGAATCAGAACAACCAAGCTATCAATATTTGACTATTAGCTGTTGGCCAGCAATTTTCATACTGGTACATCACCAGCAGACTGCAGTCTGGAGGGGGGGACCCTGACTAGTACTTTTTACCAAAGTTTCTTTCATAAAAGCATTCGTTACAAAGATGGATTTTCCATTTTAAGAAGCACTTTCACTGACATTAACTATATAAAAACTCTATGCTGGCTGTTCTGCATGACTGTAAAGATGCTGCTTTTTACAATGCATGCTGTGGTAACAGCATCTCGAGACAGGCCATATTGAGGCACAGATAGTGCAAAACTCATGCTTGCAATGCCAGTACTGAGATGCAGATTTTATGCAACACTGAGCGCCTTTGTTCACACAAGCAGACGTTTTTAAGCATCAGAAGCAGAGCCACATTGTCGGGCATGACAGATTTATCAGACCCTCTTTTGTGAGGCTATTTCCTGACCCTGCTTTGCCTCCTATGTCCTGCCTTGTAACCAATAGATGTAGCCCACCAAGTTTATTCAGTTAAGTTGGACAAGAGCTTTTTTAAAGTGCTTAAAAGGATTTCTGCATCTTACAAACAGTGTTGTGCCATCAGGCCACATACACAGAGCATTTGGGTATGGTTGTTCATTGGGCCAATAAGAAACATCTCAACAAATCTATGAATTAATTTAAGGCAGGAGTCTGCACAAAAACATAAATGAACAAAAGCTGTAATTCATTCTCTTGGGCTTGCATGTGGGACAATATCTAATGATATGCCATTTGATAGTTAATGAACTTCCTGCATGCCCCATAGTTTCAATCTCCATAACAACCACTGAGCTCAGCAATGCAGTTGCAGCAATAGGTGGGGGGGAAGGAGAACAAAATGAACATTAAGCAAACCTTTGCATTTCAGTTCCTCCTTCTAGATGATCTTATTGCCATTTGTATTGTGTATATATATATATATATATATATATATATATATATATATATATATATATATATATATATGGACATGAGAGTTTTCATAGGAAATATGCCACTCATATTTTTCATACGAACTACATCCTGACTACATCCATCTTTCGCAATATGTCACTTGTGAGGAAATCGATGAATTGTTTTGATAAATTTTTGGTACATTTTGGTTGTGAATGTGTCTATATAATAAAAAGAAAATTACACCTTGGCTTGAAGATATAAACTTTATCTTCTCATGTTGAAAAACTCGCATTTTTCATACCAAATAGATCATGAATCTGAGTGAGATATTTAAATAATATTGGCTGGCTTTGAGTGGTATATCAGGTATTTTCCATTCAGCAAGCATGATATTGAACAACTTGAAGACGAGTTCAGTATCATGCTAGCTGAATGGAATATATCTGATATCCCACAAAAAATGTCAGCCAATATTATTATTATTATTATTATTATTATTATTATTATTATTATTATACATACACACTGTCTGCTGATATATTGATATGAATTCTCAAAGGCTGGTGCTAGCTTACCCACAACTCGCCGCTGTTAGCGCAGCAGTGCAGTCACCTTCCAGCCGATGTAGCATTCATCAGTAGTGTTAGCGAAGGGCAATGCTAGCTTACCCATGACTCGGCACTGTTAGCGCGGCAGTGTAGTCACCTTCAAGGCAGTGTAGTGTTCATCAGTAGTGTTAGTGAACGTTAATGCTAACTTGCCCATGACTCAGCGCTGTTAGCGCAGCAGTGTAGTCACCTTCCAGCCAGTGTAGCATTCATCAGTAGTGTTAGCGAATGCTAATAAAGCAGTCAAGCCAGTGCTATTGAGAGCAAGTAGCACAGGCTAACGACCGAGAAACTAAGATTTCTGTCTCCAGACTCTTCTTCCATGCATGCTTGCCACAGTATTTTTCATTCATACCTAAGTATTAATTTCCCTATGTAATTTACTTAGTTACTTTGAAAATCAACATTGATAGCTACAGACAAAAAAGCTACCTGGCAGCCAAAATTCTCTCAAAATCTTCCATAATTAACAAAGCAAACCTGGCAGCCATATTTGTTTACAAATTGTCACAGTTGCTCACTAGCACAGAAGTTTCATGCTTCTGATGTATCTCTTTTCCAGTTTTTTTATGTCTGTTCATCTGTTTTTCTCTTGTAAATATGCGTGAAGAATATCTAATGAAGTTTTGGTTGCCTTTCAGGTGTTCAACATGTCTTTCTCTTTCCCAGTGAACACAGAAATGATTGTGTGCATGCGCAACAGAAAAACTTCTTATTGGATATTTGCACTCTGACGTGACGTCATGCTGTCTTGACAATGTGCAATATCATAACAATATTGCGCGCTCATTCTTCATTGGGTAGAGTGGCGTAATACACATAGAATAAGCTATGCTAAAGATATTGCATGCTATCAAACCAAATGAATGAAACCCACTAGAAGAGAATAGAGTACATGTTTTTATTCCATGGATGTATAATAATTCCCAATATGTCACTCCAATGATGTCACTCCCGGTGTTTTCCCGCTGACTTGATGCACGTTATCAAAATGGTGAACCAGTTCAAAATTAAAATTATTTTGCTTAACTTGTGTTTTTTTGTGGCTATATCTATATAATATAAAGAAAATTACACAGTGGCATGAATCTCGAGTTGAAAATATTTTTACTCATTCACTCACTCATGATTACATTCACCACTCGAAGATAAACTTCATAGTGTCGCGCAACCGTGTAAAAAAAAAAAAAATATATATATATATATATATATATATATATATATATATATATATATATACTTACACACACACTGAATATATATATATATATATATATATATATATATATATATATATATATATATATATATATATATATATATATATATATGCCAGTATATATATGCCAGTAAAAAAAAAATTCTGTAAAAAAATAATCATAATATTAGTAAGGAAATATTAATAAATCATAATATTAACTTACTTTTCACACTGGTAACATGTGTGACTGACCTAAATGGCATGGTTTAGCACTAATCATTCTTAATAAGAGTGTCATGTACTTTTTTTTTAATAATTTCCAAAGAACGGCACAAAAAATGTGTCTAAGTCATCTGTCCAAATACAGTGGTGCTTGAAAGTTTGTGAACCCTTTAGAATTTTCTCTATTTCTGCATAAATACAACCTAAAACATCATCAGATTTTCACACAAGTCCTAAAAATAGATAAAGAGAACCCAGTTAAACAAATAAGACAAAAATATTATACTTG
Organism: Neoarius graeffei; assembly: GCF_027579695.1. NCBI lineage: Eukaryota > Metazoa > Chordata > Actinopteri > Siluriformes > Ariidae > Neoarius > Neoarius graeffei. Next base: position 42,599,429 of record NC_083572.1, read on the forward strand.
GTCATTTATTTATTAAGGAAAATGATCCAATATTACATAACGGTGAGTGGCAAAAGTCTGTGAACCTTTGCTTTCAGTATCTGGTGTGACTCCCTTGTGCAGCAATAACTGCAACTAAACGGTTGCGGTAACTGTTGATCAGTCCTGCACACCGGCTTGGAGGAATTTTAGCCTGTTCTTCCATACAGAACAGCTTCAACTCTGGGAAGTTGGTGGGTTTCCTCACATGAACTGCTCGCTTCAGGTCCTTCCACAACATTTCAATTGGATTAAGGTCAGGACTTTGACTTGGAGGAATTTTAGCCTGTTCTTCCATACAGAACAGCTTCAACTCTGGGAAGTTGGTGGGTTTCCTCACATGAACTGCTCGCTTCAGGTCCTTCCACAACATTTCAATTGGATTAAGGTCAGGACTTTGACTTGGCCATTCCAAAACATTAACTTGATTCTTCTTTAACCATTCTTTAGTAGAACGACTTGTGTGCTTAGGGTCGTTGTCTTGCTGCATGACCCACCTTCTCTTAAGATTCAGTTCATGGACAGATGTCCTGACATTTTCCTTTAGAATTTGCTGGTATAATTCAGAATTCATTGTTCCATCAATGATGGCAAGCCGTCCTGGTCCAGATGCAGCAAAACAGGCCCAAACCATGATACTACCATCACCATGTTTCACAGATAGGATAAGGTTCTTATGCTGGAATGCAGTGCTTTCCTTTCTCCAAACATAATGTTTCTGATTTAAACCAAAAAGTTCTATTTTGGTCTCATTCATCCACAAAACATTTTTCCAATAGCCTTCTGGCTTGTCCATGTGATCTTTAGCAAACTGCAGACGAGCAGCAATGTTCTTTTTGGAGAGCAGTGGCTTTCTCCTTGAAACCTTGCCATGCACACCATTGTTGTTCAGTGTTCTCCTGATGGTGGCCTCATGAACATTAACATTAGCCAATGTGAGAGAGGCCTTCAGTTGCTTAGAAATTACCCTGGGGTCCTTTGTGACCTCGCCAACTATTACACACCTTGCTCTTGGAGTGATCTTTGTTGGTTGACCACTCCTGGGGATGGTAAGAATGGTCTTGAATTTCCTCCATTTGTACACAATCTGTCTGACTGTGGATTGGTGGAGTCCAAACTCTTTAGAGATGGTTTTGTAACCTTTTCCAGCCTGATGAGCGGCAACAATGCTTTTTCTGAGATCCTCAGAAATCTCCTTTGTTGGTGCCATGATACACTTCCACAAACATGTGTTGTGAAGATCAGACTTTGACAGATCCCTGTTCTTTAAATAAAACAGGGTGCCCACTCACACCTGATTGTCATCCCATTGACTGAAAACACCTGACTCTAATTTCATCTTCAAATTAACTGCTAATCCTAGAAGTTCACATACTTTTGCCACTCACAGATATGTAATATTGGATCATTTTCCTCAATAAATAAATGACCAAGTATAATATTTTTGTGTCATTTGTTTAACTGGGTTCTCTTTATCTACTTTTAGGACTTGTGTGAAAATCTGATGATGTTTTAGGTCATATTTATGCAGAAATGTAGAAAATTCTAAATGGTTCACAAACTTTCAAGCACCACTGTAGAGACATTAAGTGCTATTGTGTAGATTAGAAACAATACAAGAATTGAAGACAGATAGAGACAGTAATGGAGGGTTGGCAAACTTGCAGGAATTTCTGAATCAGGCAACAGTGATTGTCAATCTATTCCAGCCTGTTTGGTGTCATTATGAGATCATCTGTATGCTTCACAGAATTGCTCATAAAGATGAGCTGCTCACTGAGTCATGCAGTGACCTATCAACAGACTGATCATAAAAACTTTAAAATACCATACATGGGCTCTTGATTAAGACCAACAGTTAAAGTCTGAGATCATTATATACTACATTAAAGATATAAATGTAAAGTATAGCCAAACCAGCATCTAATGTCATTGTCAGTTTTCTATTTCCATACACCAGATGCAAGGTCTCAGAGAGAAACTCTGACATTATATAAAAAGAAATAAAAATGATTTTAGTTTGACTTGTCACTTTATAAATATCATAGCAGTGGAAGCCAGAGGCCATGTCTGATGGCTGTCACCCATAGCAGTACAGGAACTGAGAAGTCTGATGACACTGGAGTGGTGTGAAAATCTAGTCAAATGATGGCTTGTCACTCAGCTCAGAATTGTAATGTGCAAGTTGTGTTTTGTTATTCCTCCCTCCTTTACACTTTTGACTGCCAGTTAAACATTATGTTATTGAGCCACAACACAGAACAAATATACTCAACATCGTTCTTATTGACTTTCAGCTTCTTTTCGTTTAATTAGCATGCAGCTTAAATTGTAACCAAGGCCCCTAGATAGGATGTATTGATCATTTCGACAAGTCTATCCTATGTATGCACAGCACCTTCTTTCCCCGGAGGCCACCAGCTTGCTAATAATTACCCAAAGATTGTCTGAAATGTCAAGCAAGCTTTTGACTGAAATGTGAACACATTTAATCATCACCATCATTGTTTTCGTCAGGGAGATTGAGTCCATCACATTGTCTTTAGAAACCTATGTGAAGAGAAAAACATCAGCTTTTGATGTAATAAGAAATACAGTACACCAATGCCTAAGAGACCATTTTGAATGTATGATTCTTAATGCTAGAACTACTAATTTTTTCTGATTTATCGACAGTCAAGACAGTTGAGGAGAAATTTGGTGGCAAAGCTGCAGCATCTACCCCACTATTCAAGCAAATGATCAGACTCCAGTCTCCCTGATGGTGGCACTATACCATATCATTTTAGAATTTGGTACATATCTCTCTAACCATTAATGTGTTGAAATTTTCTCATGTATGTGAATTATATTTCATTTTGAATTATTTTTGAAAGTAAGTTCCCATATCCCAGTGTTTGCTTTGATTTAGAATCTAAAATTGGAGTCAAAATACTGACATGAAACTTAATTGACTAGACTACAAATAACTTTTTTCTATTACATTGTCAGCCCTGTGATGACCTGGCAACTTGTCCAGGGTGTACCCCGCCTTTCGCCCATAGTCAGCTGGGATAGGCTCCAGCTTGCCTGCGACCCTGTAGAACAGGATAAAGCAGCTAGATGAGATGATGACTTCATCAGAAACAATGAGAGCTAGAGAACATCCCTATAAAAGTTATCTGATTGATATTCACAAGTAATCCAGTTGTCTGATCAGAAGAAAGCCTGACCGCTTTCCCGTGAATCAAAAATCACTGGCAGTTTCCTGACATCACACAAGCCAAGTTTTTACTCTGTTGTACCAACTTCAACCTGCTGTTACTCCTAAAGTGCTGAACAGATCTTCTCATCTCATCTCATCTCATTATCTCTAGCCGCTTTATCCTGTTCTACAGGGTCGCAGGCAAGCTGGAGCTTATCCCAGCTGACTACGGGCGAAAGGCGGGGTACACCCTGGACAAGTCGCCAGGTCATCACAGGGCTGACACATAGACACAGACAACCATTCACACTCACACCTATGGTCAATTTAGAGTCACCAGTTAACCTAAACTGCATGTCTTTGGACTGTGGGGGAAACTGGAGCACCCGGAGGAAACCCACGCAGACACGGGGAGAACATGCAAACTCCGCACAGAAAGGTCCTCGCCAGCCACGGGGCTTGAACCCGGACCTTCTTGCTGTGAGGCGACAGCGCTAACCACTACACCACCGTGCCGCCCTGAACAGATCTTAATGAGATAAATTTATTTGGAAAGCAGAAATTATAGGCTTTTTAATGATAGTATTTTTGATAGTAAATATTCAAGAGTTAAGCAATGACAGATTTGGAAACTTAAATGAGTGTCTACAGGCACAATTTTCACAGCACAGACAGCAAGCGTCTGATATGCCTAATTTGACGGTGGCTGTTGCTGCCTTTCTGTGAAACCGTTTATGGCGCATGCACGGGAGTCCGCTTGGCCCGCGTGTTGCCCGGAGTGCACCCGAGAGAGTCTCTCTGATGCATGCACTAAGGCGCGCAGGTGTGACACTCTTGCATGAAATTCATCCAACAATTAATGTAGACATAAATATTTTATGCCAAATTATTATGGCATGTTACAGAAAATAAAGAAAAAATCAGAGTTCTCGTCTCCAGTTTACGAGTCCAAATGCAGTTAATGCATGAGTCTGAGTCCAAGTCCAAGTTATCAGTGCTCAAGTCCAAGTCAAGTCATGAGTCCTTAAAATTAGGGCATGAGTCGGACACGAGTCTAAGTCCTGAACTCGAGTACTACAAACCTGCACTATTGCATGCACTGAAAAACATTGCATTAGGCTAATTGAAAGAGTGACTCCACAGTTAGTCCCTTCGAGACCAGAACATTTCTGTTGTACACTCCAGAGAGATTTAAGCATATTAGCATGTTTTAAAAATATTTTCTATCTAATACCTTGTTTTTATTTTAACCAGCAAAGAGACCTTCACAAATCAAAAAACTATGTGGAACAATGCACTTTTTCATCTTCTTAAGCAATAGAAAAGGTATCTACTGATATTCATTGGAGACCAATCACCATTTACAGTACTACTTGCACTGCTGCTGTCTCAGTGATGAAAGCTTTTAGTGAGATTTAGGTTGACATGTCCACCTTATGTGATATTTGGTTGGTTTCCCAAATGAAGCTTGGTTCACCTGGTAGGAGGGGGCTTGGAATGTACTTTATGAAATGGTGATATTTGAATTACATGGGTATCAAGGGGAGTTGCCCAGGCAACAGAGTGTCACACAGAGGTCCTAATATTGAATATGAATGGCACAGACAAAGATAAAGCAATATGATACTCCTTTTGAGATGATACGGTATGTGATGCCTGTACTGCATAGATAGTAAAGTTCCTTTGATTCAGTGTAAAACTAAATCAAAGGTCACCAAAAGGGGACATGCCAAGAAAAGCTGCTCCTGTTTGTTATTGCTATTGTGTTCCTTATCTCTGTTTAGTATCTTATATATGGATGAAAAATCATTTTCTTATTTCCAAAAAAGTAAGAAAGTGACTCAAATCACATTGCTTTTTTGTGCATAAAAATTTCTGAATTAATATACACAAAAGTATGTTCAAGTTCCTCCCTTGTACCTATGATCAAACAGGCATATTCCACATGTCAGTGCATCCCTTGGGCCCCTCTAGATTCCACATCCAGGACAGCATCCCCCATGAGGCCAGGGTTGATCATAATCATCAAACTAATATGTTCTGTCCAATAAGAATTGATGTTTTGGACATTGGTCCTCTTTAAATATAATATTCTTTATCATACAATTGTCCTTTACTGGTTAAAAGTGACAATGTTTATGGTTAATGACACTTAGCAGTTCAACTGCATTACTAAACAATAGTTGAAAGCAAAAATTGACAGAAACCCTATAGCATATAAATATCTCCAACAGACTCAAATATTTATTGAGTCAAAGGTCTTTTTATTGTGACTCAAGATAATCTTAATTCCTAATCATTTATATTAGGATTCATACATATGTAATATATTGTGTTTAAAAATCACAATGCTCATCAACTAAGAAAGGAAAAACACAGAACTTATATAGGCTAATTAAGGGAACACAAAACAGGTATGCACAAACAAAGGACATGATTACAGACAACAGAAGACATTAAAAAATGTGGTGAAAAAAGGTATTGTCTGGTGTTCTTGTGGGTGAATTGTCCATGATGAATCTGAAAATCTGTGACCTAACTGATGAGAAAACAGGGGGAAAAGTTAAACCTGTTTTGATTCAAACACGTCTCCATGTTTGTTTGTTTGTTTGTTGGCAATCATGGAACTGAGAGGCAAAGTACACAAAGTTGGAAAACTGTATTTACTGTCTTATTTTGTTCTTCTTTTTTTTCTCTCTCAGTAGTTAAGGCAATGGACTACTGGTTGGAAGCTTGTGAGTTCAAATTCCAGCACTGCCAAGCTGCCACTGCTACAGCACTGAGCAAGGCCCTTAGCCCTCAATTGCTCAGTTTTGTCTCATCTCATCTTATTATCTCTAGCCGCTTTATCCTTCTACAGCAGGGGTGTCAAACCTGATCCATAAAGGGCCGTGTGGCTGCAGGTTTTCATTCCAGCCATGCAGCAGCACCCTGATTTGGCTTATTCAATCAACTGACACACCCACCCTTTAATCAAGGGTGGGTGTGGCTGCAAGTATTTGACTGTGTGAAGACAGTTCAGTTGATTGAATGAGCCAAGTCAGGAATGCTGCTGCATGGCTGGAATGAAAACCTGCAGCCACAAGGCCCTTTATGGATCAGGTTTGACACCCCTGTTCTACAGGGTCGCAGGCAAGCTGGAGCCTATCCCAGCTGACTACGGGCAAAAGGCGGGGTACACCCTGGACAAGTCGCCAGGTCATCACAGGGCTGACACATAGACACAGACAACCATTCACACCTACGGTCAATTTAGAGTCACCAGTTAACCTAACCTGCATGTCTTTGGACTGTGGGGGAAACCGGAGCACCCAGAGGAAACCCACACGGACAGAATATGCAAGCTCCGCACAGAAAGGCCCTCGCCGGCCCGGGGGCTCGAACCCAGGACCTTCTTGCTGTGAGGCAACAGCGCTAACCACTACACCACCGTGCCGCCTGCTCAGTTTTGTAAATAAGATAAATATAAGTCACTCTTGATAAGGGTGTCTGCTTTTGGAAAGCCATTATGACCATGTCACAAATCTAAGGAATCCTTCATGGCAGAGAGTTGAAGATTTTACCACAATGTTCACTGTCCGAGAGAAGGAAGTCATGATATTTTATCTATGGAGCATGATCTAAGCAGCAAGATGCTGCTTCTCACTAAACTGGGCCCGTGTCATATCAGCACTGGAATCTCTACCAATCTCTATTTCCCAGAACACAGTGCAGCCTGCAAACATAGCTGCTCAGGACAACAATTCCCACACACCCAGCTCACTGTCATGCTCCCAGTCACTTGATTTTTGATTATACACACCTGTTCATCATTACAGCCATAGACTACTTCAGTCACAAAAACAAACAAACAAAAGTAGCTTGTAATATGAATTTTGAATAACAATTGTTTAAAAAAGAAAGAAAAAAAGGATTTTATACTCAACAGTTTTGGTGTGCAATATTCCTGGAATGCTCTTTCTGTGTGTGACTTTTATAAACACCCCCCCCCCCCCCCCCCCCATAAATAAATAAATAAATAAATAAATACAAATTTTTAAAAACATCCAGACAATCCCATAACAGCAACCACTATTTCAAAAACCTTGAAAAATCCATGTACAGAAGTGACAACATAAACAGTTACAATACAGTGGTGCTTGAAAGTTTGTGAACCCTTGAGAATATTCTATTTTTCTGCATAAATATAACCTAAAACATCACCAGATTTTCACACAAGTCCTAAAAGTAGATAAAGAGAACCCAGTTAAACAAATGAGACAAAAATATTATACTTGGTAATTTATTTATTGAAGAAAATGATCCAATATTACATATCTGTGAATGGCAAAAGTATGTGAACCTTTGCTTTCAGTATCTGGTGTGACCCCTTGTGCAGCAATAACCACAACTAAACATTTCCAGTAACTGCTGATCAGTCCTGCACACCAGCTTGGAGGAATTTTAGCCCATTTTTCTGTACAGAACAGCTTAAAATCTGGGATGTTGGCGGGTTTCCTCACATGAACTGCTCACTTCAGGTCCTTCCACAACATTTCGATTGGATTAAGGTCAGGACTTTGACTTGGCCATACCAAAACATTAACTTTATTCTGCTTTAACCATTCTTTGGGAGAACGACTTGTGCGCTTAGGGTCGTTGTCTTGCTGCATGACCCACCTTCTCTTGAGATACAGTTCATGGACAGATGTCCTGATATTTTCCTTTAGAATTTGCTGGTATAATTCAGAATTCATTGTTCCATCAATGATGGCAAGCTGTCCTGGCCCAGATGCAGCAAAACAGGCCCAAACCATGATACTACCACCACCATGTTTCACAGATGGGATAAGGTTCTTATGCTGGAATACAGTGGTTTCCTTTCTCCAAACATAGCACTTCTCATCTAATTGAAAAAATTCTATTTTGGTCTCATCCATCCACAAAATATTTTTCAAATAGCCTTCTGGCTTGTCCACATGATCTTTAGCAAACTGCAGACAAGCAGCAATGTTCTTTTTGGAGCACAGTGACTTTCTCCTTGCAACCCTGCCATGCACACCGTTGCTGTTCAGTGTTCTCCTGATGGTGGGCTCATGAACATTAATATTAGCCAATGTGAGAGAGGCCTTCAGTTGCTTAGAAGTTACCCTGGGGTCCTTTGTGACCTCGCCAACTATTACACGCCTTGCTCTTGGAGTGATTTTTGTTGGTCAACCACTCCTGGGGAGGGTAACAATGGTCCTGAATTTCATCCATTTGTACACAGTCTGTCTGACTGTGGATTGGTGGAGTCCAAACTCATTAGAAATTGTTTTGTAACCTTTTCCAGCCTGATGAGCATCAACAACACTTTTTCTGAGGGCCTCAGAAATCTCCTTTGTTCATGCCATGATACACTTCCACAAACATGTGTTGTGAAGATCAGACTTTGAAAGATCCCTGTTCTTTAAATAAAATAGGGTGCCCACTCACACCTGATTGTCATCCCATTGATTGAAAACACCTGACTCTAATTTCACCTTCAAATTAACTGCTAATCCAAGAGGTTCACATACAGTACTTTTGCCACTCACAGATATGTAATATTGGATCATTTTCCTCAATAAATAAATGACCAAGTCTAATATTTTTGTCTCATTTGTTTAACTGGGTTCTCTTTGTCTACTTTTAGGACTTGTGAAAAAATCTGATGATGTTTTAGGTCATATTTATGCAGAAATATAAAAAATTCTAAAGGGTTCACAAACTTTCAAGCACCACTGTAAGACACACACTGGGGACTAGATCAAATTGAGATTAAGGCTGATGATGGTCTACTTTACTAGCCTTTGTATTCACATATTGAGACAGCAGCAACAAATTCCCGATGTAAATGCCATTTTATTGTCCTCAAAACACCTTCAGAGTTTATCTAATTTGGCTGAACATATGGTAAGCTCAGATTAAGTTCCAATGTCGTGCAGTACAGAGCCAATTTTTTTAAGTGCCTTTGTTGAGATGTATATAATAGAAGGCATTATATTAATCATGACTTCAATCAAAAATTTGTTGACACATTTCTCAGTGTAGCTACACCACTTTCTTAAAGCTTAAAACATCCTGTGTTGGGTCTTTATGTGGCCACCCTTAAAGACTTTTATCTACACTCACCCAGCTGTGACACATCATTCAAGTCAGACATCAGCCTTAGTTTTTTTTTTTTATCACGTGTCTATCTGATTGCTAGTTTCGCAGTGGGTTTGGGGTTAAAAATAAGTCCTTCTGCCTCTGGCACAGATCACAGTATGTGACAGGTGTCCTTCCAGTGACAATAAATCAATTTGGGGTTGAGAACTTGCTTTGAGGACTGGGTAGCCTTATACAAGATCCAATTACACGCTGTGGCTCGGAAATGTCATCATGTAAGCCTCTCTCAATGAGATTAAATTGGTCCAAATTAGATTAACTTTGATTAGCTTGTTTGCTGTCTTAGATATATGAGAAGGACATAAGCAAAGAGTTTTGCGACATGATACATTTGACCTAGTACTTAAATGAGGCAATGCTGTTGAATTTCTGTGTGGACTAAAACAGTATGTGTACAACATTGTGTATATAATATAATTAGATACTGTTTTGCAGACTGTTATCCAAGCCCTGGAGCAGAGTGATATTTCCTCTACCCTCAATCATGTCTATTTAAATATATGTACATATATCTAACTAGCCGTGGTTAGTGTATTGCAAGGTTGCTAGTAATTGGCTGATTATAGATATACAACAGTGCACTTTATAAAGTGACATATTTAATTTGAGGGCAACTTTTTTTAATCTAAATTAATTTTCATTTCAATTCATTTATAACACAGTGCTACATTTGTGAATCACCTTACTCTGTGCTGACTTTTTTTTTAAAAGCATTAGGAATGAAATTAGGAATGAAATGAAGCCATTACAATGTGTGCAATGTGTTATTGGGTCAGTATGCACAGTTATAAATTAATATTATTGAATGTAACTTACAGTTCCTAGTTGACCTTAATCTACATTTGTAGGTTTACATACCCTTATAACACAATGATGAAAAATTAGACATTTTCTCTTTTGCAATTTTAAGAGGCTTAATGTTATTCATTAGTACACTTAACAAAGATGATTAAATAGGCCACATTTGCTAGTAAACTAAGTAATTAAATTAATTTAATTGATTGTTAAAATTATTGGCAAAAAAGTTTGCATCAATCTTTTTTAGTATCACATAAATATTTTGTATACCACGGTGCTGTCGAATTCCTTGAAGGTGATTGGTCAGAACGTGCAGATTTACTTTACATAACAGCACAGATCAGACAGTAGTTGCTGCCATAACCTAATTGTTAGGTTTATATTAATGTGTCCATTCTAATACATAATTGTTTCTCTAGTAACAGCTCATATACACTTGCATAGTGGACACTCTACGTAACCTAAGCATAATTATAATAATGGATTTTTTAAAATTGTTTGTTTAACAAAGATAAACAAAAATTAAAAATAGGTGTGGTGAAGATTTCTGTTAGTACACATTTATTTGACATTTTGTTTTGCTGTAGTAAGTTCAAGAAAGAAGAGGCTGGTAGCTGTTTAGAATTGCTATAACATAAAGGATAAGGGATGAAGCAAGCTTGATAGTCTTTTTTTCAATTACATTGACTGTTTTTTAGTGTGTGTGCAAAACCACAGATTGCTGCATCACCTGAATTTCCCCTCATGGGTATCAAAAAAGGAATATATTATTTTATCTTATCTTAATTCTTCCCTGATATTTTGAATTTGGTCAACAATCTGTATGCATAGTGGCATGAGGTCATTCTTCAACCAGGCCAGTTTTAGAATGTCATCATCGTTTGCAAGTAATCACAGGACAGCAAGGATGTTGCCTGGGTTCCTACCTTCACTGTAGCATCCCAGACCAATACACTGACAGCCACAGAAGAGTACTGCCACTGCCACTGATTTTAGGATGTGTCTGTTTTCTGTAATGCTGGCTATGAAAAATACAATACAGTGGTGCTTGAAAGTTTGTGAACCTTTAGAATTTTCTATATTTCTGCATAAATATGACCTAAAACATCATCAGATTTTCACACAAGTCCTAAAAGTAGATAAAGAGAACCCAGTTAAACAAATGAGACAAAAATATTAGACTTGGTCATTTATTTATTGAGGAAAATGATTCAATATTACATATCTCATCTCATCTCATTATCTCTAGCTGCTTTATCCTGTTCTACAGGGTCGCAGGCAAGCTGGAGCCTATCCCAGCTGACTACGGGCGAAAGGCGGGGTACACCCTGGACAAGTCGCCAGGTCATCATAGGGCTGACAATATTACATATCTGTGAATGGCAAAAGTATGTGAACCTCTTGGATTAGCAGTTAATTTGAAGGTGAAATTAGAGTCAGGTGTTTTCAATCAATGGGATGACAATCAGGTGTGAGTGGGAACCCTGTTTTATTTAAAGAACAGGGATCTATCAAAGTCTGATCTTCACAACATGTTTGTGGAAGTGTATCATGGCATGAACAAAGGAGATTTCTGAGGACCTCAGAAAGTGTTGATGCTCATCAGGCTGGAAAGGTTACAAAACCATCTCGAGAGAGTTTGGACTCCGCCAATCCACAGTCAGACAGATTTGTGTACAAATGGAGGAAATTCAAGACCATTGTTACCCTCCCCAGGAGTGGTTGACCAACAAAGATCACTCCAAGAGCAAGGCGTATAATAGTTGGCGAGGTCACAAAGGACCCCAGGGTAACTTCTAAGCAACTGAAGACCTCGCTTACATTGGCTAATGTTAATGTTTATGAGAACACTGAACAACAATGGTGTGCATGGCAGAGCTGCAAGGAGAAAGCCACTGCTTTCCAAAAAGAACATTGCTGCTTGTCTGCAGTTTGCTAAAGATCACGTGGACAAGCCAGAAGGCTATTAAAAATGTTTTGTGGACGGATGAGACCAAAGTGGAACTTTTTGGTTTAAATGAGAAGCATTATGTTTGGAGAAAGGAAACCACTGCATTCCAGCATAAGAACCTTATCCCATCTGTGAAACATGGTGGTGGTAGTATCATGGTTTGGACCTGTTTTGCTGCATCTGGACCAGGACAGCTTGCCATCATTGATGGAACAATGAATTCTAAATTATACCAGTAAATTCTGAAGGAAAATGTCAGGAGATCTGTCCATGAACTGAATCTCAAGAGAAGGTGGGTCATGCAGCAAGACAACGACCCTAAGCACACAAGTTGTTCTACCAAATAATGGTTAAAGCAGAATAAAGTTAATGTTTTGGAATGGCCAAGTCAAAGTCCTGACCTTAATCTAATCGAAATGTTGTGGAAGGACCTGAAGCGATCAGTTCATGTGAGGAAACCCACCAACATCCCAGAGTTGAAGCTGTTCCATTCAGAGGAATGGGCTAAAATTCCTCCAAGCCGGTGTGCAAGAATGATCAACAGTTACTGGAAATGTTTAGTTGCAATTATTGCTGCACACCAGATACTGAAAGCAAAGGTTCACATACTTTTGCCACTCAAAGATATGTAATATTGGATCATTTTCTTCAATAAATAAATAACCAAGTATAATATTTTTGTTTCATTTGTTTAACTGGGTTCTCTTTATCTACTTTTAGGACTTGTGTGAAAATCCGATGATGTTTTAGGTCATATTTATGCAGAAATATAAAAAGTTCTAAAGGTTTCACAAACTTTCAAGCACCACTGTAGGTTTATTGCATCTATCTCACCTTTACAGATACTCACCCCTATACCATCTGTGAGCCAGTGGCATCTATCTCTCTCTCTCTCTCGTACTCCTCACCCTCAAGGCACCACGCTCTACTGGGAGCTGGGCAAGAGTTGAGTGGCTTCTGCAGGTTATCAAATGGGCACCCCCCTTCTTCACAATTTCGTCAATTTAAGCCCATAATATATCCAAGGGGCTCAACAGTAGAATCAGCATCCTGGTATTACCCCTGCTAACTGCCACTCTTCTCCAGGCTGTTGTTGGTCCATCCCCAGGTTGTTTCTTACATCCCTCATTCCTCCCCAACTAGATCCACTGGGATGCCACCTCTGCCTGCTTGGTAATGCTGGTTACTAGCTGCTTCCTTGGCAGTCCTTCAATGTCAAGCAGTCCTCGGGCTCTACAGAGTGACTGCCCTGCAAAGCCTCTACAGCCAACTTCCACTGGGAGGTTTCATACTTTCCATTCATTCTGTTGGCTCTTGAGGATAAGGGCCTGATATTTCTTCTGCTTGGGCTCATGTGCCTCCTCCATCCTCTCTTCCCAGGGAACTGTCAGCTCGATCAGGATGACCTGCTTGGAGCTTCTAGACCAGTGAACAATGTCATGTCTGAGGTCAGTGTGGGCTGTTTTTTCTGGGAATGTGAGTGGTTTCTTGAGGTCCATTCACATCTCCCAGTTGCTTGCCTTACCATCTGTGAGCCACTGCTCCCCCTCTTTGCTGCTGCACTTTCCCCTGACCTGAGAAATGGGACAATATATGGGCCAATGGAATGTTGTTTTGACTTGTTTCTTGCTTGCTCCAAGTCAGCAGCCAATTGGGTCAGAATCTGGTCATGTCACCATCGAAATTTCCCATCCACCAGATTTGATCGGCATGAGGAGAGGGCATGCTCAAGGTTAGCTGGTCTTCCACAGAGCATGCAAATGGGGCTCTCTGCCAACCCCCATCTGTGAAGGTTTGATGGAAGGTTTGGGTTCCTGCAGGCAGAAGATCATACACCGAACATAACAGGAACTTGATTCAGTGACCTTCCATGTTCCAGATGTCCTGCCAGGTCAGTGCCCTCTCTTGCATGCTCTCTCACTTTGTCCAACTGCCCTGCTTGTTCATGGTTACTGCCTTGATGTGTCTGGTTCCTTCCTCTACCTTATGGACCTCCTTCTGCACCATGCCCTGCCACTCCTTCAGATTTGTTTTGTTCCAGCTTGTTCAGGTGGTGCAGCCCAAGCCCAGCCTGCCCTGAGCTATAACTGCAATGATATCAGCATACTGCAAGTGGCCCTCTGCCTCCCTCAGTGCCCTGTTTGCTGACCACTTGCGACCTGTTTTAACCTCAGTGTCTGCATGGTGTACTCTTGGATCTTTACTGCCTCACAGCATGGCATATTTTTGCTGCCTTGTACTCCTCAACCACGGAGGTTACTGGCATTTTTTAGTTTGCTGCCTGTGCTGTACAACCCAATTGAGCAGAAGCTTCTTGGGGCCCCCAGCCATTTCCACAGGTAGACATTTATCTTCCTCTCCAGCCCTTTGACAGTGGAGACAGGTACCTCATAAATGAGCAGCAGCTAGAGCAGTCTGGGAAGCATTCCATGTTGTTATCCCCAGGGTTTGTACTTGCCAGGTAGACCACTCTTGTCCAGGGTTGTCATCCAGGTTTCTGCTTGGATGAGCATCTCCTTCACACTCTGTTTGTCATTGGGATCTTTCCTGTACCACTTCCCCAAGCTCTTCACTGGTTTCTCTTGGACTGTTGGGATGACATCCTCTCTGACCTTAAAGCGAAACAAATCCTGGATGCGCCCCCTCTTCAGTACCAGGCTTCTGGATTTTGCCAGATTGAACTCCATCCTTGCCCATTCGGTAAGCTCAACCAAGTCCTCCAGAATCCATCTCCCTTCAGGTACTGATTTCACTGTGGTGGCGATGTCATCCATGCATGCCCTGATGGGTGTCTGTTGGATGCCACTTGCCAGTGCTGCCCCCTGATGTAACTTCTCTGCTGACTTGATGAGAAGATTCATCACTGCAGAAAACAAAATCCCTGAGATTGTGCAACCAGTGACAATGCCCACTTTGAGTCTCTGCCATTCAGTGATGAAGTTTCTGCAGGTGAAATGCATATTAAACTTGTCAAAGTAGCACCCCAAGGGCTTCTGGAATTGCTCTGTGACATGGTAGGTCTTGAGTGTTATTTCCATGACTTTGTGTGGTACTGTTCCACAGGGATTTGTTAGATAAACCCACAGTACTGTCAGGTCACAATGATTCCTCTTCACATACTTGATGACCTTGGAAATAACACTGGTGTGTTTGAGGCAGCCAGGTACCCTTGGAACAAAAGCCTTCTGAACTGACGTATCTATGTACTCATTGTCCAATATGAAAGTGATCAGCCTCCTTGCCAGAATCCCAAAAAAAGATTTTCCCTTCCACATTGAGGAGTGATATGGTATGGAATTGTTTGAGTTCTATAGAGTTTTCTTCCTTATGGATGAAACATCCCTCCACAACCAGCCAGTCATCAGCAAGAAAGTTTTTCCTCCATGCCACTCTCAATAACTTCCAGAGTCATCTCCTGAGCCTTTCACAGCATTTGTACACCTTGTATGAAATGTCATTTGGTCCTGGAGCTGATTTTCCTCCGGCCTTCTTAAGGAAGTTTTTCACTTCCTCCCACCTTGGTTCTTCTGCCGGAAATGGGGTAGTTGGCTCAGGTGGTTTGATGAGTTTCTCCATCTCCCCCAAGCTGTTCTCCCTTTTGGGGTGGCTGTGAACTTGATGGAGGTCTTATTCTAGTTCCTCCTTGGTTGCTTTCAACTCCCTCGATGTTTTGTTGCCTAGGAGCTTTGACAAATATTTGAATGGATTCTTGGTGAAATCCACCCTTTCCTTCATCTTTTGCCTCCTGTCCCTGCAGTAGCACTCAGCTCTGCATAAGATTTTAAGGTACTCCCCCAGGTTGCCTCAGGTTTCGATGAGTGCTGGTTTCTCATCCTCTGTTGCTTCATGAAAAGCCTTCCTCAGCCTCCGCAGATCACTCCTTAGGATTGCTATCTCCTTGAGGTATCCATTTTCAGTTGGCTGGGTGTCTTCTCTGACTTTCAGCTCCTTTCCAAAGTGATCAGCCCCCATGCAGGGATGATTGAGATGATTGCAGACATGGCCCTGAGCTTCTTCCCCACATCTCCTGCATTCATGGCTTCCAGCACTTGGTTGACATTGTGATCAAACACTTCCCATTCTGTCCTTGCTGCAGCAGCAGCCCAGTTTATTGGCTCTTTCTGGCCAACTCCCATGCCACCTCCCTGTAGTGCCTTGCCATCACTACATCAGTGATGTTGCCTCTGCCCCCCATTTTGTATCCAACGTAACTGAAACCTGATTGTTAGGCTTTTCAATCGACTGGATACACTGAAAAAAAAAATAGGCTGTGGATTTAAAATGAAAAAAATCATGTACATCGGTTGCACACATTAAAATCATGTTCACTTGACCAAATTTAGTCATGTTCAATGTACCAACTTTTGTCATGTTTAACAAACATGATTTATTCATGTTAACACAAAGATATTTTTGTCAATCAAACATGTTTTATTTGCTAATATGGAGGATTTTTTTATGTTAGCTGTATTTAATTATCCTATGTTAAATTAACGTGACTGATTTGCATGCTCAGCATTTATAACTAACTTGTTGAAGCCAAATGTTTTTTTTTCTTGCTTTTGTATATCTTCCTTGCTGGATTAAAGTTAATACTCTATGGTGGACTGAACTTGAAAATGTCTGACCTTGCCTAGCTCGTGCACCTGCATCCACTGCTGACATCTTCAAAATGGGCAGAGTTACTAAGCAAAACATAACTTTTTTTCTTTTCTCCCAACATGACTGAAATTCATAGATTTGACATTCCTCAAAAATCAATCAGTTCTACATGATTTATATATGTTCAGAGAGGTAACAAAGAAATCATGTCATGTATACTAATTTCATTTTTGTAAATTCCACAATCCCCATTTCCACCTTTTTTCAGTGTAAATGCTTGAGCTGTCCACAAGGCTGCTTGATGACATTCTTTACCTTCATGGTTGCCAATTCCCTCAGACATTTTGTGCCATTTTATGAAAGGACAAGTAACTAAAACACCCACACATATCTATTCAATTTAATGTGTGAAAAGTTCACTGTATACACAGAAAGCCCTATCAACTTTCTTGCTGTAGACCAACCTTCCCTAACCACCTGTATTTGAAAGATTTGTTGCAGCCTCCATTAAATAATGTCGAGAAAATGTAATTTTTGAGAATCCATCATGTTGCTTCAGCAAATTATATTTCAGCCACTCTGACATTGCTTGAATGTTTTTTTTTTTTTTTTGTGTGTGTGTGTGTGTGTGTGTGTGTGTGTCTTCAATGGAATTAGTAGCTGCAATGTAGTGTCCTAAATCAATTAAATCTTCTGCATGTTTTGACTGAGTCAGCTGTGGTTGGGGTGTGGTCACTGGGTCATCAACATTGGGACCTGAACTAAACACATTATTAATCAGGAATATTATTCATTGAAATGATAGCCTACTTAGTTATAGAAATTCTAATAGCAGTATCTCATATATTCAAGCTGACCAAGCTGACTCTGCAGTTTTTAAGAGATGTTTCTGGTTGGTCCACAAAATATGATTCTCCAGTATCTATAAATATTATTCAAGGTTCAAATTGTTTATTGTACTGCATGTTGGTTTGAAAATAACCAGCAATCCCTGGCATTGCATTTATTACCTTAACAGATGTATGTATGTATGTATGTATGTATGTATGTATGTATGTATGTATGTATGTATGTATGTATGTATGTATGTATTTGTTTGTTTGTTTGTTTGTTTGTTTGTTTGTTTGTTTGTTTGTTTGTTGTTAGGGACTCTCTGAAGAAACTGTTGTTTAACACTTGCATTTGGAACAACCCCACCATTGGCTGTACAACTGAAACCACTCTGCAGGTTTCAGTTGCATTGTATGGCTCAAACTGTGACATTTCATAGTGAACACAAGAACATATGAGGTTCATTCCTGAGAACCTTTTCCCAACATGATTCTGATCTGCCATTTCATAATGATCAAGGAAATAGGGAATGCTTGAAACTGTACGATCAGTGGACTGTCCTTATGGAACCTGCTTTCAAATCAAGTATTTTTGGTAGAACATAGTTATGTGATTCTTAAAATGACCAGACAATTCAAATGTTTGGAGCAGAATACTGGTTTGTGTTTGTGCCTATTTTGTGTTACCTGTTTAGTTAAATAGCTAGCAGCCAGATTACCACAGTGTTGCTCAGCTGATGTTGAATAAATTAAAAAGTCTAGCAGGGGAGTCTCGCATGTTCTCACTGTGTCTGTGTGAGTTTCCTACCACTGTCCAAAAACATATCAATAGGTGGATCTGTTATACTAAATTGCACCTAGGTATGAATGAGTGTGTGAATGTGGTGTGCATGTGTGTGTGCATACATGCATGCATGATGCCCTCTGATTAACTTATTTCCCATCTATAGTGTATAACACTGCCTCACGTCTCAGTATTTCTGGGATAGGCTCTGGATCCATTGCAAACATGTGCATAGTGCCCTCTGATTGACTGATGCTATGAAAACACAGGTAGTTATGCATGGTTCATGAGATGGACTGTTCTCCCATCTTTGCTGTATACTTCTGTTTCATGTCTCAGAGTTTCCAGGATAGGCTCTGGACCCACTGGAACCCTGACCAGGATAAATAGCACTGCAGTGGGTAGCTTTGCTACCTCACTACTACAGGTTAGATCCTGAGCTTGGCATGCGGTCTGTGTGGTGTTTTGTGTGTTCTCCCTGTGTTCTTGTTTCCTCCCTCTGAATAAAATCATGCTGGTAGGTGGATTGTCTACTATAAATTGGCCCTAGGTGTGTGTGTGCGTGCATCTGGTGTGAATTCAGGGGATATAGGCTCAGGCTCCACTCTGACCCTGGCAGGATAAATTGCTTACTAAATATGAGTGGTGAAAAAAGAAGGAAAAGAG
The DNA here is from genome assembly GCF_027579695.1 of Neoarius graeffei. Taxonomy (NCBI): domain Eukaryota; kingdom Metazoa; phylum Chordata; class Actinopteri; order Siluriformes; family Ariidae; genus Neoarius; species Neoarius graeffei. The sequence continues at coordinate 42,618,430 of NC_083572.1, forward strand.
GGGGGAAAGTTAATTGTAACTGTCTACTTCCTCAGCTTGATTCCTTGACCATCTGGACCAAACGTGAAACCAGACACACTGCATTTCTTAGCGATTAGGAGCTGCTGTCTAAGGTGCTGAAAAACCAAGCTGGCACTATTTACTGTAAAGTGGCTATAGTAAGCTTTAAACGATACCAGACACTCTGTTCTTAATGTCGAAATAGACTTACTGTGACAAGCCAATTCATCAATTAATTAGCAAAATCATTCCATAAGTCGTTTCCCCCAAAAAATGATCGAACGTGCATGAATTTTGTTGGATATTAAAACACGAGTAGTTATGTATGATTTAGGAAACATTCTCAGTAGACCCCCCCACCCCCTCTCTACCGCCTGGTTATTCTGTTCGCGGGAATAATGTCGCTGTCATTGATGTGTGTGTGTGTGTGGGGGGGTTAACCCGGTCACAGCGTGCTGAAGTTGCGGAGGTTTTTTCTCGGTTGCCATGGATTTCTAAAAAAAAAAAAAGCCATTGACTGCAACTGATCTCTTTCAGAGCAGAGCAAAGAGCACAGCAAAGCTCTTGCATTACTTTATTTTCGGAGAGAGAAAAAAGAATCTCGCGCAGAGACATTTTCATGCCAGATTTCTTCCAGCTGTCGCACGATACACACTTCTCCGACAGGTAGGCTAAGTATGTATATTTTCCATATATAATATAATTGTGTGTGTGTGTGTGTGTGTGTGTGTGTGTGTGTGTGTGTGTGTGTGTGTTGAAGCCACCACGTGAAATCCATCATTTTGTTTTGTTGTATGTACTTGTGACAGTGTGATTATAATGATAGGAAATTCAGTGAATGCCATATGTCTGGTGGTGATTTACTTTAGGGAAAAAGAAAAAAAAGATCCATAACACGCTACATGTCTAATACCACTTTACCCCCGTTATTGCATTGCACTGCGTCCTGCACAGAAATAAGCTTAAAACCCACTTTCACAGCTTTAGTACTGAAGTATGGACAGAGTTTTTCAACCACAGGGAACACCATGCATTCTCTTAAAACATAATATGACTACAGTGTATGTAAGAGCTCCTGAATTATTCCAGTTTAATTCGCATTCAATCAGTATTGCCCTCATTTGGTTAATATGATCAGATCTGATGAATCCAACAGAAACAACCATCCATCAAACTTATTTTGTTAAGATTTTTGTTTGTTTGTTTGTTTGTTTGTTTTAATTTCCTGTATGGTGCTGTAAACCGGCTACTATAGTCATCTCCAAAAAAGCAGATCATCAGAATACTGTAGTGATGCTGAATTTCAGAGACTGAACTGCATAATATGGCATCTACATTTGTATGTTTAGTATATAGTTGTAATGTTTGTAGTATTTTCATTTTGTTGTTGGATTGTATAGAATGTGAGCTTTATTTTGGTGCTGATTTGAGGGTCTAATGTGGATGATGGTACAAAAATTAAGATTATGAAGCTGAACTAAGGACTGAATAAGTTGATTGTTTCTCTCCTACACTGCTGGTAAATCCAGAGTAGGGATTTTAGGGACATTACAGCTGGTACTAGTGACAGTGTAATATAATGATGGAAAACACACACAACTACTACTACTACTACTACTACTACTACTAATTTCAGTAAAAAGGATTGTTAAAAAAAGCATCCTTTATCTGATTTTCTATTTGTAGTATTTTTATTTTGTTGCTGGATTGTGTGAAGTGTGAGGGTTTTTTTGTACAATTTGTTCAATGTGATTGCTGGTATTAAACAAATAACTAAAGATAAGTAGGGAGCTGAAGTAGGGAGTTGAAGTAGGAGGTGATTGCTTCTCTCTGACACTCATGTTGCTATTTCATTATTCTCACCCATTTACAAGCATCTGTGCCCTCAGTGCATTATTTATGACAGGATATTTGTAAAGCATTGAAATCCAATCACCTTACAAAAACAGCAACCCTTTGCACACCATTTTTCACCAACACTTTATGAGTGTTCCCATTTCTGATTTAGAGAGAAACCTGATCACTGTGGCTTTGCTGTAATAATAGAAAATTAAATTATATCTCAGAGAGAAAGTGCCATTACAGTGAGATGAGCTACACCAATTTAATGACAACAATTAAATTCGCATTAGAGACAGACAGTGGACTGCTGTCGGAAGATTCTAGTGGGCTGAGACTTTGTAATTGAATTTGGTAACGGATGATGGGTTACTCGTTGAGGAAGTAGAGAGTTAGGAAACAGACTGCACTGACACAGTACACTGTAGGGCTAAAGATTACAGTTATGTATATTCTACTGAACTATTGTAAAAAACAAAACAAAAAAGCAACTAACTAACGAACCAACTAAGTAAATGAATGAATGAATGGCAGGTCAGATGTTTGTCTTTGAATCCCAGTTTAATATGCACTGATTACTGTACATGCAGATTTTCAGGTATGTTGGTCAGATTATATCACAGTGTTTAATATGTTGGTTTCTCAAATGCTCAAATAATGCTCAAAGTCTTGGCCCACTAGAGTACAATCATACTATTTATACATTGCATAAAGTCCTCAAAGTCATTGTCTTTTGACTATGTTTTCAAGCTTAAGAGGATGGTCTCATCATCCTAATGAACATTTATGTGCCAAGCATTGCCTATTGAGGCCACTTGCTCCCCACCAAGAAAATTAGGGCAAATTCTTCTCTGCCGCTCCAAACTAATGAAAGGAATTAACTGGTTGGATGAGCTACCACTCCACAAATGCATGGCAAATGCCAGTGGATTCAGCATATAACACAGTAGGAAATACTGAATTTGTTCTTATACTATTTACAATGCTTACTCCACATGGATATATTGGTATGAAAAACTTTTTGGTACCTTTCTAATTATTTGTTTAAGGGAGAACCCCCCCCCCCCCCCGCAATATTAGAGGAGTCACTCTTTTTAACCAGTCTTCTTTTCTTAACTAGCTTACCAAAATATTTATAGTGTCTTGCAAAAATATTCATCCCCCTTGGCATTTGTCCTGTTTTGTCGCATTACAAGCTGGAATTAAAATGGATTTTTGGGGGTTTAGCACCATTTGATTTACACAACATGCCTATCACTTTAAAGGTGGAAATTGTTGTTTTATTGTGACATAAACAATAATTAAGATGAAAAAAAACAGAAATCTGGAGTGTGCATAGATATCCCTCCCAGTCAATACTTTGTAGAGCCACCTTTTGCTGCAATTACAGCTGCAAGTCTCTTGGGGTATGTCTCTATTAGCTTAGCACATCTAGCCACTGGGATTTTTGCCCATTCCTCAAGGCAAAACTGCTTCAACTCCTTCAAGTTAGATGAGTTATGTTGGTGTACAGCAATCTTCAAGTTATGCCACAGATTCTCAATTGGATTGAGGGCTGGACTTTGATTTGGCCATTCCAATACATTAAAATGTTTCTGTTTAAACCAGTCCAGTGTAGCTTTAGCAGTATGTTTAGGGTCATTGTCTTGCTGGAACATGAACCTTCTTCCCAGTCTCAAACCTCTGGATGACTCAAACAGGTTTTCCTCCAGAATTGCACTGCATTTAGTGCCATCCATCTTTCCTTCAGTCCTGAACAGTTTTCCTTTCCCTGAAGATGAAAAATATCCCCAGAGCATGATGCTGCCACCACCATGCTTAACTGTAGGAATGGCGTTCTCAGGATGTTGGGTTTGTGCCACACATGGCATTTTCCCATGATAGCTAAAAATATCAATTTTAGTCTCATTTGACCAGAGAATCTGCTTCCATGCATTTGGGGAGTCTGCCACATGCTGTTGGGCAAACTCCAAATGTGTTTTCTTAAGCAATGACTTTTTTCTGGCCACTCTTCCAAAAGCCCCACCCCATGGAGTGTATAGTTTAAAGCAGTCCTATGCACAGAGTCTCCCATGTCCACTGTGAATCTTTGCAGCTCCTTCAGTGTTATCTTTGGTGTCTTTGTTGCATCTCTGATTAATGCCCTCTTTGCCTGGTCTGTGAATTTTGGTGAGCAGCCTTCTTTTGTCAGGTTTGTAGTGGTGCAATATTCTTTCCATTTTGCTTTAATGGTGCTCCGTGGGATATTCAAAGTTTGGGATTTTTTTTTATAACCCAACCTTGATCAATACTTCTTCACAACTTTGTCTCTGACCTGTTTGGAGTGCTCCTTGGTTTTCATGTTGCTTGCTTAGTAGTGTTGCAGAGTCAGGGTCCTTCCAGAACAGGTTAATTTATACAGACATCATGTAACAGATCATGTGACACTTTGATTGCACGTAGATGGATCTTAGTCAACTAATTATGTGACTTATGAAGTGAAATGTTTGGACCAGCTCTTATTTAGGGGTTTCATACAAAAGGGAGTGAATACCTATGCACACTCCAGATTTCTGTTTTTTTTTATCTTAATTATTGTTTGTGTCACAATAAAACAACAATTTCCACCTTTAAAGTGGTAGGCATGTTGTGTAAATCAAATGGTGCTAACCCTTCAAAAATCCATTTTAATTCCAGCTTGTAACGCAACAAAACAGGACAAACACCAAGGGGGATGAATACTTTTGCAAGACACCGTAATGTTTATTGAAATGGCATCTGTACCAATATAACATAACATTCATGTTTATTGTATACCTCATGGGCAGCACTGTGGTGTAGTGGATAGCACTGTCACCTCAGAGCAAGAAGGTTCTGGGTTCGAGCCCAATGGCCCAGGCCCAGGGTCTTTCTGTGTGGAGTTTGCATGTTCTTCCTGTGTCTGTGTGGATTTCCTTCGGGTGCTCCGGTTTCCCCCACAGTTCAAAGACAGGCAGGTTAGGCTAATTGGTGGCTCTAAATTGACTGTAGGTGTGAATGTGAGTGTGAATGGTTGTTTGTCTCTATGTGTTAGCCCTGCAATGACCTGGTGACTTGTCTAGGGTGTACCCCACCTCTTGCCTATATAGTCAGCTGGGATAGGCTCCAGCTTGCCTGTGACCCTGTACAGGATAAGTGGCTACAGATAATGGATGGATGGATGTATACCTCATTTCAGACACTGCTGCTACACTATGGTTAATAAGCTGTTCCTATCTAACCATCCTACTATGACCTGTGTTTAAGAGTTTGTGTGCATCTCCATGGTGGAAAACAATTACATTTTTCTTTGATTTGAGAGTGAGAATCCACATGCTCCCTGATGATATTCATTGAGCCCCTCACTATTTTTATCCAACTATCACAGGTGGAGATCAAATCCACAGTGATTCTTCCATCTCCATATGCGACTTCCGATTCAGTTAGTCATATGAACTCACTAGAAATACACCTGCGCCCTTGCCAAAATATGCTGTATGCCTTTTTCTCCTCTTTTTCATGCCAAGTGGCAGTCTTCTGAGGCAATATGACATTTTGCCTAAAGAAGAAAGAGGGTTGGGACCAGGGAGGGCAACCAAGAGAAGATGGGGGAATATTTGAAAGAAAGACAGAAGCAAATGTCAGAAAAATATCATTACAGTGTTTACCACTATAGAAGTTCACTAAAGACCTACTGGACAGTAAATGGTGTTTCCATCCTACCAGTTTGTATGCATTATAAATTTGCACTAAGACCTAAATAGAAATGGCAGAAATTTGAAGTAAAACCTAAATATCACACAATAGTTTATATGGTTGGTTGACCTGAATTTGGCATACAGCATCTATATAGAGCCGATGTGATAAAAGGTGATGGAAACAGATTTTTTGTGATAAATGAGGATGTAGCGAGAATGTTTTCCACTAGCATTTTTCTGTATTTATCAGTGTCATATTTGGCATATCTCATGTCTGGTAAGAGTGCTTTGAAATTTGAACATAATATTATAACAGTGTAAAGTGTATATGTGAATCAGAAGGCACAGACCTAACTCTTTATTAGTGCTTATGTCTTTCAACAAAGTGCATTCTGTACAAGATGCACCATGGAGCACCAATTGGGCTGAGGATAAAATGTACATATGCCTTGCTCATGCTGGCTCATTATCGCAACACCTGCAACATTTCATGTAAAATAGATGAGGGCAAATTGGGGCATGGTGCATGCATACATAGGGTACTAATCTGTATCATTCCTTCTCACTGGGGTGGTCCCCTCAAATGTACGTATACTTTAAAGTGTTACTCTAAAAAGTTCATTTATGTATTGTCAATATTTTTTTAAAGATACACTGTATCCATATTTCAAGTGAAAGATGAACATGAAATATTAAATAAGGGTAAAATGCATATTGGATAAAATATGGGATTAAATAAGGGTATCGCCTTAGTGACAAAGTATGGGTTGTTTTGGCCATTTTTCTGTAAGTGTAGAACATATTATGGCACTAGTGAGCAGGAACGTGCTACCAAGCAGCTGAAGTTGACTCATTATTTGCACTCAATTCATCAATGTACAGCAGAGTCCAGTTCATTCCGACACAATTCTAGGTGCTCAAACCTGTGCTTGTTTTGATGCAATTTTGATGAATGTACATTATCTAGTTTATTAAACTGCTAGCTTATTATTTAGTAATACATTTACAAAGTAATACTACATTTATTAATTATATTTATTACTCGCAATACATATTCTTCAGTATTGAGTTTGAAATACTGAGTAATTGTGAAGCTAATAGGAAAAGTCTGTGGCTAGAAAATTGCATATGATTTTGTCTGATGCTTTGTTCACTTACCTATAATAAAAAAATATATATATATACAAGTGAACAAAACGACATATGTATGGATATATTATTACATTTGAAACATAATAAGACTGTCACATTGGACTGGCCCGGGTGATTTTTTTTCCTCATGCTTAATGTTCCCTGGATGAAAGCTGGATCCACTGTGACTCTGAAAAGGATAATGAAATTAATACATAAGCAAGCTATGATATGCAATCAGATAGATTGTTCAAAGATGTGAATGGGGTATTTGTGATTTTGTCAAAAAAAATCAAAAGTGCTCTCTGATATTAGCCAAATAGTTCATTTTAGCATAAGTTCACAATTACACAATTGGTTAGGTTCAGTTCAGTCATAAAGCCAAAAATTGTGATCTTGATTAACTGTACAGCCTTAGGTTGAACCCAGTGTCATCACCCATGAATTTCTTTGTAATCTAAAAAAAAAAAAGCACACTTTGGGGAGAGGTTGCCTTACATGCATGAGTGCACGTGGATGACACCCTTTGCTTTCCATTGAGCACTGGGGGAGGGCAGAAAAGGTGGGGGCAAGTACAGCATAGAACATATCTTATTAAACAGGACCCTTGAGCCAGTGGATGGCCACAGCCAATTAATCTGCTTGGGCCACTGAAGGACAAACCTGAGTGTGCGGTCAATGTTATCACACATGCTCAGGGCTGCTTTGCTCCATAGACCTTGGAAAGATGAATAGAAGAAAGGAAATCTGTACGTTCTGGTTGCAGGATGATTTCTGTCCCATGATGAACAAAAAACACAATGGCAATTTCCATACCTTTCTGTCAATTTAAAATTTATGTCATATCAGAGAGTGGTATGGAGTGTTGATGTGTGAAACAAAAAAAAAATGTTTGCTGGTGTTTTTTTTCAGCAAGACATGGAATATAGCTACTGGTCTTCTATGACACCTTAGCAGATTATTATCCATGAGGTGTTGTATAACCCTTTGGAATATTTGGCTGTTTTTAGCAGCAGGGTGAGAACAGCATAAAAAATAATGGCATGATAACCATATAATCAAATGTCCTAGTTTCCATGATCCATCCATTATCTGTAACCACTTATCCTGTGCAGGGTCGCAGGCAAGCTGGAACCTATCCCAGTTGACTATGGGCAAGAGGCAGGGTACACCCTGGACAAGTTGCCAGATCATCGCAGGGCTGACACATAGAGACAAACAAGCATTCACACCTACGGTCAATTTAGAGTCACCAGTTAGCCTAACCTGCATGTCTTTGGACTGTGTGGGGAAACCAGAGCACCCAGAGGAAACCCACGTAGACACAGGGAGAACATGCAAACTCCACACAGAAAGGCCCCTGTCGGCCACTGGGCTCAAACCCAGAACCTTCTTGCTCTGAGGCGACAGTGCTAACCACTACACCACCGTGCTGCCCAGGTTTCAGGATATCACATAAAATATAATGATGCTATAGGTTCAATATAACATCTTGAAGCAAAATGTAATCAATCAATTACAGCCAGAAATAAAGCTTTTTAATGACATCTATGCTGGTATAATCTAATGTTCATAATGTAGGTATTTCAGATCTTCTTTTCATGCATTATAATTTTACTGGTATATTATCACACTTCTGTAGGTTTATACTGATTTGGAGTGGTAGACACGAGTTTTTCTGGAAAAAAATGCTGGTATGAAAAACACCCTTTGGCTGTTGGTGATTACTGGGGTATTTCAGAGAAACAGGACCATTGCTGTTCTGTTGCAGCTAAGCACATCATTACTAAAGCCATTTGGTGCTGAACTATCTTTCCTCTTCTTCAGGTGTTTTTCTTGGTGTTGGTAGTAACAATGCAAAAAAAAATCTCAGGATTGAAGAAAGCAAGCAAAGGAAGACATACATTAACTGTAGTTTATTGAATTTTAGCCATATAAAAGCCATTAAAAATCTAGATATAATATTGTATTGTGGGGCGGCACAGTGGTATAGTGGTTAGCACTGTCGCCTCACATCAAGAAGGTATAATGGATAATGGATGGATGGATGAATATTGTATTATAATATGTTGTGTTCTAAACAGCAAAACTTTATTGTTAATAAAGAAGAGGCAATTTGTGCCCAGGTGTCAGTAGCCAACAAGTCTATTCGTACCCACAGTGGAAAGCCAATGTAGCTATTTACACCTGGGTGCATATTAGCACCACCCAGAGACAAGACAAGCACCCAGGTGTCCGTAGCCAACAATTCCATGGAGTATTTCCCTATCTTTAATCAAGAGCATAATATTTAATCTTGAGGGCAGTATTTATTCATTTCACGTTCATATTTTGCAATGTTTTACATTGCAAAATCTGAACGTGAAATGAATAAATATGGATCTCAAATTGAAAGACCATGCTCCTGAATAAAGACAGGGGAAAAAACAAAACAAAATAAAACCCCTCCATACAATGCTGTTTACACCCTAACCCTAACCAGTTGTAAATAGCCGACTAGCTGCCATATGACTAATCTCACCCAGGTGCAAATAGACACTAAATACTAATAACTGCCTTAAAACACTACCCCTCCCCCCCAAAAAAAAATAAATAAATAAAATAATTATATATCACAGTAATTATTTCTAAATTTGTAGTTATCCATAATCCATCTATGACCTTGGCTATGCTATCCGAGTCACATTATGTTAGCGGAGTTTCTGGAAATGATCACTTTTATACATCTCTCTTGGTGTGTACCTTAAACGTAATGTGTGTGGAGGACATATCACAAAAAAGGAGCTTAGTGTGTAGGAAGCTGAATATATGCGTAAAGACAAGGACCATTAAAATGATGAATGTTCTAGACTAGCAATGGAATAGCAACCTTTGTCCCCATACTCCTGATAGAAGACAGTTAGGGGGTATGTAAAAAGTTGTGGGGACTCCATGATCAAGGAAAGGACGAATGGGTGGGGAAAGAAAGGATGAAGCAGGATAGATGTGACAGCCATAGGGACTTTAGCAGTGAAAAGGCTCATTGTGTTTATGGGACGTGATATGAAACATGCAGAGGTTTTCCATTCCTTTTAGCCTTCAGTCTCAACTCTGTAACAGGAAGACACCATTTAGAAACTTTGAGAAGCACAGAAATGGAGTAGTGATTGAGCCTCACTGTATCTTTAATCAACAAATCCTTCTCCACCTGCATGTAACAATTGGTCTGCATAATGTCCTCAAGCTTATTATTAGCAATACATCTATTTTAAACATGCTCAGTTACCATTTGCCTGCTTTGAGACAGTCACAATGCTCCACATGTCCTCTATTTCCCACTGCATATTGTCAGCAGACGCCAAATGACTTGGTGCAAAACTGCATATCTCTGTTTAATGAGGCTACAAATAATATGGATGCCAGATGCTTACAACCTCTTGTGTGGGTAAACTGTTTGGTTTCATGCTCTGTCTAATGCGTTTCTCTCTTTTTGTTTACCATGAGCTATGCTCTTAATAAACACTCCAATTTGGCTCAGACCACAAAGCCTATCTGTCACACAGAACAACAGACCGACATAAACTCTACCTCAATAGCATTCATTCCATTTTGTGGTGTTGTAATGAATGCTATAAGAAAAAAAAATACATTGCATTTCAGGTCATGATGCTTCAGTAACATTTATGGTAGAGGCCAAAATGTATGCAACATGCACTCATGTGCTCTGAATTGAAAAATCTTGTTTACAGCCTTGAGCCCAACACTGTTATCCCCTAATTGAGCATCAGTGTGCTCATCATGAGCTTTCACTACAACAAAATGAATGCAGAGAGCATGCTAAATAGTTGTGTGACAGAAACATTCATTCATTCATTCATTATCTCTAGCCGCTTTATCCTTCTACAGGGTCGCAGGCAAGCTGGAGCCTATCCCAGCTGACTACGGGCGAAAGGCGGGGTACACCCTGGACAAGTCGCCAGGTCATCACAGGGCTGACACATAGACACAGACAACCATTCACACTCACATTCACACCTACGGTCAATTTAGAGTCACCAGTTAACCTAACCTGCATGTCTTTGGACTGTGGGGGAAACCGGAGCACCCGGAGGAAACCCACGCGGACACGGGGAGAACATGCAAACTCCACACAGAAAGGCCCTCGCCGGCCCCGGGGCTCGAACCCAGGACCTTCTTGCTGTGAGGCGACAGCGCTAACCACTACACCACCGTGCCGCCTGTGACAGAAACAATTTATGAAAAATATAGATTTGTATTAACTATTACTTTTTTACAATAATAAACCTTCCTGATACATTTTGTAAGTACTCTGACATTATGTCCCACTGTGAAGGCCATTTGGAAAATATTTATTAGGATTAGTGCAATGAGACCATGAGAATATTGTCTTTGTGGCTGTACTTGGCATGCTGTGGGGAAAAAAAATGGAGGAAAAAAAAACTGTACTGAGGCCAAAAGCACAGTTATAGTCCAGATCTTAATGTTCTTGTCCGGCAGAAAGAGCAACTGTTGTAGGACACAATGCCAAACCAGTCAGAATCCCAAACAATTAATCAGTGTTTTGCTTGGGGACCAGAAACCCCATGTTCATAATTACAAATTTGACCCAAGCAACACCTGCAGAGAACCAGTAACCTTTATTATTTTTCTCCTTGTCCCTTTTTGTTTTGACCAAATTCTGACCCCTATTTGTTTGACATATATTTATTTGAAGGGATATTGCTTTTTCTTGTTTTATTCTGAGCTATATTATTCCCTCTCCCTTCATATATTCCAAAATTCACAAGGGTACATGTGTTTAGCCTTAATTTACTGTGAGATGTCCAAGTGAACAACATTAGATTTTGGAGAAGTAATGCTGCTGTCAACCTAATTGTGAATGAATGGACCTTCTATGTTCTTTGCTCAGTCTCCAAATGTACAATCATTACATCAAGATTAAATCAAATAATACACACACCAGCCACTTTATAAGGTACATCCACAAACCTACTGTTCTCTGCCATTATCTAAATCAGCCAATCCCTTGACAGCAGTACAATGCATAAAATCATGCAGATACAAATCAAGAACTTCAGTTAATGTTCACTTCAAATGTCAGAATGGGGAAAATTGTGATCTCTGTGACTTTTACTGTGGCATGGGTGTTGGTGCCAGTTGGACTGGTTTGAGTATTTCAGAAACTTTCAGAAACTGCTGACCTCCTGGGGTTTTCACACACAACAGTCCCTAGAATTTACACAGAATGGTGCAAAAAAAAAAAACATTGAGTGAGCGACAGTTCTTTGGGTGGAAACGTCTTGTTGATAAGAGAGGTCAGAGGAAAATGACCAGATTGGTGTGAGCTGCCAGGAAGGATATAGCAACTCATAGCAACTCTTTATAACTGTGGTGAGCAGAAAAGCATCTCAGCATGCAACAGCAGAACACCACATTGGGTTCCACTCCTGCCAGCTAAGAACAGGAATCTTAGAATTAAGAACAAGTTCCTATAAAGTGACCGGTGAGCGTTTATATGTGATAGGTCTTGCCTTATTTATTTTTTATTTTTCATTTTCAACTAAAAATGTTGGCTCCATTAAGTTAAAAATTTAAAAAGTTCTCATTACTAAATGAGAACCAGACACCAATACAGAAAACAGATTTGCTTCCAAGTCAGCCAGCCAATTAAAGAGAAATCGAGAGATTATTAGGTATGCTCACTGTTAACTAATGGTTAAGAAGAGTGTACATTGTACGCTGAGTGCAAGCAGGGACTCCGGCAAGACAAACTATGATAGCATAACTCAAAGAAGGTAACACGGACATAAGGGCACCCTAGGATATAAAGTGAGCTGCCACTCCACCGTCAACAAAACTGAGTGAGAGTGTGTGTGTGTGTGTGTGTGTGTGTGTGTGGGGGGGGGTTATAAGTGATATCTAACCACATTAGGGATAAGTCCATATTTTTGAACATTCGTTATTAAGATCTGAGTACAAAGTGCTATCAGCCATATTTTTTGTTTGGATTTTTCTTATTATTATTAGGAGATCAAGAACCAAATTCTTCTTTTTCTTACTCTTCTGAACTAATTTTCACAAACTTGGCTTCAAAACACTACAGGTCAGAATGCCTATAATTATCAAAAGCATGTTGAGATTTGTAAACAATATGGCTGTCACATGCCAATCAGTTCGAGCTTAATTGATGTAAACAAAAGTTATTCATGATTACTTGCATGAACTCACGAAACATGAACGCCATGTTCAGGACAAGCTTCTGAGGAGTTGGGTAAACTTGGGGTCATCCTTAGGGTCTGGGTTTAAATTCAAAGGACTGTTTCTCAGGGTATTATGTTTTGGGATAATCTGTAAAAGGATTTTTTTTTAATGCTGCCTTCTGAACCATTTAGTCCCACCTCAAATTTAAGTTAATTTGCATTAACTTAAATTTTGAGTCTAATTTTAACATATAAAGTGCATAAATCTCATGGATAAGAATAATACTTTATTCAGAACAGTAGATGCATTATTAATGATGCATGGATGCCACTTGTGTATCCCAATCAACTTGGTGACTTTTGCTTGTCATATTGTGGGTGTGTTGTTACTATTCCAGTCTAGCTCAGAATATTGAAGTCTGCCATAGTGAAGGTTGTAAGCTTACTGGAGCATCAATCTTGCAAAGCATGGTTGTTAAATTGGTTTCAGCTAAGTGTCAGTTATTGTACACATTGACATGCAGAGGAATGATACAAACAAAACAGCTTCTCACAGCTTTTATTCTTGAATGTCATTTTGGCATAAATGTGCCAGATCTGATGCCTATGAAATATTTGTTAGCGCAAATATGAACATGTCCTTTGTTTTATACTAAACGTCCAGGGCTGCACAATAGCAACAGGTTAGTATCCACCAGGTTAGTCATCGTCCTCTAACTATAATATTGTAATTTTCCAATCAAGATAATAAAATGCACTGTTTATTTTTCTGACAGATGACTTAAGCCAACTTTTCTTCACATGCTCTCTGCACACATAGATGCAGGGTTCTAACTGGGCCGTTTCAGCGTATCAGGCTGATACGCACTGTTTCCTTATCGCTACACCCACAATATTGCCGACAGGCCTGTAAAAGTTGGTGCTACACTCATAAAAAGACTTGTCAATCTTGAAAATGTGGTCTTTTGTTTAATTTTCTCTTGTTATCCCCACGCAGCGGCGAATGTTCTACATTCAGACATACTCCACTTCCCATCCACGTAAGCACCCAGTGCATAGCTGCCCGAGTAGTTCCATGTGGAGATTGTCACTGATCATGCTAGTCCAGTTTACCTCCTTCCTTATGCTGTGTTTGCAGTTAAATGCCAGCCATGTTAAGAGGCGCTTACATGCCATGCACGTAATACGTGCAGGTCCCTGAGTTAGATCTGGATAGTGTAGGGATGGGCTGCCATGCCGTAGCCATAGTAAATTCCCTTTCACTGTACAGCATTGAACACACCAATCCCTGTACTCGATGCCATGTTCCATCTCCATTCATTCTTCTGACTCCCTGTAATGGTATTGGATACAGAGATGATACCGGATACCAAATACAGTGACGTCACGACTGTGCTTTAAACCCGTGGCGAAATCGAAATTCCCTCTCTCTGGTGGTGGGTTTCCATGCGTGAAAGAGATGTCGCTGCATCTGTGCTACAGGAGAACAAAGGACAAAGAACGAGCTATTGATACCAGACCTTTAGCCAAAGTTCAATGTATTTGATCTTTGCATAGTTGCAATAATAACTGAACCGGTTAGTTACTGCAGCCCATGCAGTATTTCTAAAGAGAAAAGGCAACCGGATTCCTTTTCCCTTTCGCAACGTCGACGAACTACAAACAAGATTCCTTCCAGATCATCAGACGACCGACAGGACACCAAGGATCTTCAGCTGACAAGCTGTAAAAGCAAAAGGAACAGAACTGTTTCATCCCTGGACCTGTGCGCTGCGCTGTCTTCGGATAACAGATGGCGCACTTTCAGTCACCAAGCAAGAGCGATCTCAAGTAAGGCTGGCTTCTGAGCAATTGTTAGTCTTAGTTGTGGCTAGTTATTGTGAAGAGTGTTGTTTATTTGAATTCATTCATGGTTTAAATGTACGCATTTTGATTCACATGAAAGTCGGTCTTAGACCATGTGTTGTTTGCTTTGCTTTGTTTACTGTCTGTATTTAGTTAGATCGTGCATGCGTTTTCTCTCTCTCTCTCTCTCTCTCTCTCTTTGACTCCTCCTCATCGTGTGTCACGCTCTCTCTCCCTAGCTCCTCCTCATCTCGTTAGTGCGCAGCTGTGCACATGCACGCACACGCCTACACCCACACACACACACACTCTTACACATTCTCACACAGACGCACATAACACGTGATATCCCTCTCACATTTTAACATCCACTTGCTCCTACACTGTAAACTTGCATATAGCCTATTACTTCTGATCACCATTAGTGCCTTAGTTATCATCATATTCACTACTGATTATTACCTGTATACATTGTATCACCATTTATATTGAATTATTCATTGGCTGCTATTGTTGCTATATCTGATCAGTATTAGTTTGCTAATTTGTGTCAGGTATTTCAATAAATGGTATCTTTGGAATAAACTGTGTCCTGTCTATTGCTACAACATTCACTGAGTGCCAACCTCTGCCAAACAAGTATTCTAATTGCCTTCGCCCATTTGGTTGTTATATGAATGTTATTGATCTATTGTAAACATATTACATTAGAGCTACAATACTCACTAAACTATAGCAACATCACCACTAAGTTATTCCATTGATTTTAATAGTTTAGCTATAAACTATTAGACACTTGAATTAATGAATAATGGATTTATGAGACTGATCCCTTTTTACATAAGACTGATTTGATAAGCCTATTGCACCTACAATAACCATGCATTGTAATTGAATGGCTGAAGCTGAAAATAAAGCTGACACTCGGTGAACATCAACTGGTTGTTTTATTCTTATTCATTACATTAATGGCATTTAGTAGATGCTCTTATCCAGCGCAATGTACAACATACCCAGAACAGCCTGGGAAGCAGTTAGGTGCCTTGCTCAAGAGTACTTCAGCCATTCCTGCTGGTACAGGGAATCAAACTGGTGACCTTCTGGTCCCAAATCTGCTTCTCTAACCATTAGGCCATGGCTTCCCATAAATATGTCACCAATATAGTTGAATATTAATTATAATAAAGTCTTCAATCAAAAACAATCACAGCACCTTTTGGCAAAAAAAAAAAATCTCTCTCTCATATATATATATATATATATATATATATATATATATATATGTGTGTGTGTGTGTGTGTGTGTGTGTGTGTGTGTGTATTAAATTAATAATAGGCATATCAGACGCTCGCTGGCTATGCTATGCAAATTGTGCATGCAGATGATCATCTAAGTTTGCAAATCTGTGATTGCTTAACTCTTGAATATATTCTATCATCAATACTATCATTAAAAAGCTTATAATTTCTACTTTCCAAAGAAATTTATCTCATTAAAACCTGTTCAGTACTTTGGGAGTAATGTGGGTTGAAGTTGGTACAACAGAGTATACTCTCTACTAGCGTGACATCAAGAAACTGCCGGTGATTTTTGAGTCACAGGAAAGCAATCAGGCTCTCTGATCGATTTCTGACTGGATTACTTGTTGATATTAATCAGATAACTTTTATAGGGATGTTCTCTAGTTCTCACTTTTTCTGATGAAGCATTCAGCAAAATTTTCCATCTGCTAGTTTTGATGTGATGATTCATGGGAGACTTTGAGGTGAGTTTTCATAGCTTTACCTACTTATTTTTTTTTCAAGTCAAACTGATTCATGTAAATAAATAACTATTTTAGAATATAACTGTACTTGTTTTGATGAAAAATACTGAGAGCTTAGTGGTCGTAATGATATTTAAAAAAAACAGAAGTCAGAAATGTGAGTGTCAATTTAAATTCAATTAACTGGAATTGTTTATTGAATGTGGATAATTACAGTTTTTTCGAGGTTAGCCTTGAAAGCTGTGACTATTAATCAAAATAATTTATATTTTTTTAATATAAACACTAGTAGGCTCTACTTTTGAGAAATACAAAGGCCTACAGAGCACAAAGAGGGTATTAGAAATATTATTTTATTACTTTTTTATTAAGTGTACTGATTTAACTTTTTAAACCTAATTAGAATAATCAATGTGAATTAAATACTATTTGCATAGTTCATTTTTACTAATTTTTCAAATTTTGTATTCAGTATACAACCATCTATGTGCCTGCCGATTTCCATGCAAATATCTTGAAAAATAAAAAGTTATTAAGAAAAAAACATTTGATCTCATTCGTTAATAAGGTTCATTTTGGACCATGTTATCCTGTTACATAATATTATGGAAGCTTTCTAAAACTTATGCTGTTTCTTCAATCTTTGATTTGTAATATCTCCGGAATAGATAAACATATTTTAATTCTGTCAAAAAGTATGTTGAGCATTCAGATATTAATTCAATGAAACCAGTTTCAAGCAAATTGGACTGAATTTAAATTTTCACCCAATATGCCTATTAATATTACCAAAAAAGAGTGACTTTCAGGGAGGCCTGCAAGTGCCAAGAAATTAACTAGAATGCATCTCCAAGCATGTCAAACCTGTGAGCTTTTGGGGGCCTAAGGCGGCTCCTGAACCCCTGGCCATTATGACTGGTGCCACTACATTGATATTTTGGTCTAGTTAGAACCCTGAGATCCTCCTCTGGCCTGTACAATATCACAGATTTTGAATATGTCAGCTTAAATGGCACATTGCATGTGTTTCTGCTCAGTTAACTCTGACCCTCACAGAGAGGAGCACCACATGCTGCTAATTGGACTACAGGGCTGTCAATCATACTAACAGAGTGGACAAATAAGGTCTGCCCACATTTCAAAGATCACCAGCTGTGAATGACAGGCAGCTTACGTTTGACTCATCACAGCAGACAGTAAACACAGACACACACACACACACACATATATATATATATATATATATATATATATATATATATATATATACACAGTGGTGCTTGAAAGTTTGTGAACCCTTTAGAATTTTCTATATTTCTGCATAAATATGACCTAAAACATCATCAGATTTTCACACAAGTCCTAAAAGTAGATCAAGAGAACCCAGTTAAACAAATGAGACAAAAAATAAAAAAATAATATACTTGGTCATTTATTTATTGAGGAAAATTATCCAAAATTACATATCTGTGGGTGGCAAAAGTATGTGAACCTCTAGGATTAGCAGTTAATTTGAAGGTGAAATTAGAGTCAGGTGTTTTCAGTCAATGGGATGACAATCAGGTGTGAGTGGACACCCTATTTTATTTAAAGAAAAGGGATCTATCAAAGTCAGATCTTCACAACACATGTTTGTGGAAGTGTATCATGGCATGAACAAAGGAGATTTCTGAGGACCTCAGAAAAAGCATTGTTGATGCTCATCAGGCTGGAAAAGGTTACAAAACTATCTCTGAAGAGTTTGGACTCCACCAATCCACAGTCAGACAGATTGTGGACAAATGGAGGAAATTCAAGACCATCGTTACCCTCCCCAGGAGTGGTCGACCAACAAAGATCACTCCAAGAGCAAGGTGTGTAATAGTTGGCGAGGTCACAAAGGACCCCAGGGTAACTTCTAAGCAACTGAAGGCCTCTCTCACATTGGCTAATGTTAATGTACATGAGTCCACCATCAGGAGAACACTGAACAACAATGGTGTGCATGGCAGGGTTGCAAGGAGAAAGCCACTGCTCTCCAAAAAGAACATTGCTGCTTGTCTGCAGTTTGCTAAAGATCATGTGGACAAGCCAGAAGGCTACTGGAAAAATGGTTTGTGGACAGATGAGACCAAAATAGAACTTTTTGGTTTAAATGAGAGACGTTATGTTTGGAGAAAGGAAAACACTGCATTTCAGCATAAGAACATTATCCCATCTGTGAAACATGGTGGTGGCCTGTTCATGTATCATGGCTTGGGCCTGTTTTGCTGCATCTGGGCCAGGACAGCTTGCCATCATTGATGGAACAATTAATTCTGAATTATACCAGCAAATTCTAAAGGAAAATGTCAGGACATCTGTCCATGAACTGAATCTTAAGAGAAGGTGGGTCATGCAGCAAGACAACGACCCTAAGCACACAAGTCGTTCTTCCAAAGAATGGTTAAAGAAGAATAAAGTTAATGTTTTGGAATGGCCAAGTCAAAGTCCTGACCTTAATCCAATCAAAATGTTGTGGAAGGACCTGAAGCGAGCAGTTCATGTGAGGAAACCCACCAACATCCCAGAGTTGAAGCTGTTCTGCATGGAGGAATTGACTAAAATTCCTCCAAGCCGGTGTGCAGGACTGATCAACAGTTACTGGAAACATTTAGTTGCAATTATTGCTGCACAAGGGGGTCACACCAGATACAGAAAGCAAAGGTTCATATACTTTTGCCACTCATAGATATGTAATTTTGGATCATTTTCCTCAATAAATAAATGACCAAGTATAATATTTTTGTCTCATTTTTTTAACTGGGTTCTCTTTATCTACTTTTAGGATTTGTGTGAAAATCTGATTATGTTTTAGGTCATATTTATGCAGAAATATAGACAATTCTAAAGGGTTCACAAACTTTCAAACACCACTTTGCATATATATATAATTTATTTATTTATTTATTTTCACATCTGGTTTGAGGTAGCTGTACTCTTCTTTGTATTAGTGTTGACTGTAGCTAAGATACTTACCATAGGTAACTGGTAACACATGGGGCCCTTGGTGACACCTGGTCTTCTGATACCTCATCCCTGACATGTGCTACACAATCATCGAACACACACACATCTCTGACCTACCGAAATTATCCCTGTGGTCAAGATGTCCTTGTTTTCTCTGTGTTGTGGTAACCCACTATGCAGAAATGGAGACCGAGAGAGAGAGTTGATGTTTATATGTGTTGCACTGGAAGATGGGATTCATGGCAAACACTTATGGCCCTCTCCTTTTGGTTTGCATCATTCCAGATGCTCAGAGACTCCCTGAAGAATCTCTAGTTAATCATGATAATAAAAAAAACAACAACCCACTCTTCTTTTCCAGAGTATTTTTCCACCTGTGTTACAGCCCCCCACAGTTTGAGTCTTAGTGTGCCAACTCATCCATTAACCTAGGCATTCCTGTGGTTGGTTTCATGCCAGGGGACCATGAGTACTCACACAACCTCATCTCTACTACTGCATATCAAACAATTAGGGCATTGTGAAAAAGTTCAATATTTTCCATCAGTTGTCTAAGAAAGTGAAAATGTTATATGTTCTAGATGCATTACATGTAAACTAAAATGGTTCAAGCATTTTTCCTATTTTATTTTTGATAACTATGGCTGACAGCAATAAAAACCAAACATATCTTAAAATATGAGAATATTTAATTTCAGGTTTGAGTAAAACAGTATAAATTCTGTGTATCTCTTGGTCTAGTTCAGTACATGCAACCACAATCATGGAGAAGACTGATGGCTTGACAGTTGTCCAGAAGGCAATTATCAACACCCTCCACAAGGAGTGTAAGACACAGAAGGTCATTGCTGAAAAGACTGGATGGAAAAGGTGCACAAGCAGCAAGGGGCAACAAGAGGACTGCAGCCTTCAGAAGATTGTCAAAGAAAGTTGATTAAAGAACTTGGAAGAGCTTCACAAGGAGTGGACTGAGTGGCTGGTCTTAGACATGGTGGCTGCATCAAGAGCCACCATGCACAGACATCTTCAGGAAAGGGGATACAACTGTTTCATTTCTAATATCAAGCCACTCCTGAACCAGAAACAACATCAGAAGCATCTTCCCTGGGTTAAGAAGAGAAAGAACTGGACTGTTGCTCAGAGGTCCAAAGTCCTCTTTTCAGATGAAAGTAAATTTTGCAGTTCATTTAGAAATCAAGGTCTTAGAGTCTGGAAGGAGAGTGGAGAGTCACAGAATCCAAGGTGTTTGAAATCCAGTGTGAAGTTTTCACAGTCTATGATGATTTGGGGTATCATGTCATCTGCTGGTGTTGGTCCACTGTGTTTTATCAAGTCCAAAGTCAATGCAGCCGTCTACCAGGAGATTTTAGAGCACTTCATGCTTCCGTCTGCTGACAAGCTTTATGGAGATGCTGATTTCCTTTTCCATCGGGACTTAGTACCTGCCCACAGTGCCAAAAGTACTACCAAATGGTTTTCTGACCATGATATTACTGTGCTTGATTGACCAGCCAACTTGCCTGACCTGAACCCCATAGAGAATCTATGGTGTATTGTCAAGAGGAAGATGAGAAACACCTGATCCAAAAATACAGACAAGCTGAAGGCCACTATCAAAGCAACCTGGGCTTCAATATCACCTGAGCAGTGCCACAGGCTGACTGCTTCAATGCCATGCAAATTTTGCATGAAAAATTTGTGGTAAAACAGTGCCAACCAAGTATTGAGTGTATAAATGAACATACTTTTCAAAAGTTGGACATTTCTGTCTGGCAAATGCTTTTTTGATTGATCTTAGGAAATATTCTAACAATTTGAGATAATGGATTTTTGATTTTCATGAGCTATAATCATAATCATCAAAATTAAAACAAAAAAGGCTTGGAATATTTCAATTTACATGTAATGAATATAGAATATATGAAAGTTTACCTTTCTGAATTAAATTACGAACAAAATGAACTTTTTGATGATATTCTAATTGTTTAGGATGCACTAGTATTTATGCCCAGGCATCCACTCCTGTGCCTAAACAGCCTTCTTTAGACTCTTATAGTACACTTGAAGTTATACATCTTCATGACTGTTCATTGAGCAAATTATAGCGAGAAGAGGCAACACAGGATTCCCTTACTTTTGCCTTCTAGACATATTTTGCTACTCCCTCATGCCAACAGAAAGACAAGCATCACGCATGTCTGTAGAAATGTTACAGAAAGTACACAAATTTACAGCGGACAAAGACACTCGATGAATAGTGTAATCTGGGGCTTCAAATTTACCCATCCACTGAAACTTAATGCAGACATAAGGCTTCATTACTACCACACAGAAGCCTTTTGTTGCCATAATGACTTCTTTCATCCTTACTGCTGTGTAAATAATAGAAAATGGATCGGTAGCAGCCCTGCCGCCAGACGCTGCTGAGAATGTTAGCATTAGCAGTGGAGTCACGTCAGCCTGTTTTCATGCTCTGAATTGCGGATGGCAAAGCACAGCTAGCAGTGATTGCTAATGCAAGCATTCCATTGCTAAGACTGAGAAAACCATCAGTGCTTCTAGTGCTTAAAGGTAGCAAAAAAAGAGAATTTGCCTACCTCTTCAAAAGCAGTAAGTTATTGGTTTTGAAACTGTTTTGTCTCCCAAAGCACACATTCAACTTCTCATTGTGCAGAGGTAAGGGTAAAGAGCCCTTACATGTCATTTTCAATGATGGACAAGTGGAGTGAGAAGATATGCTGGGAATTCAAAAAAGACTGTGGCTTGGAATGGTTGATGGCATGTCACATTGTTAGTTATGAACAAAATGTTTGTTCCTCCCTCATACTGGCAAACATTAAAGGAAAAGATTGAGCTTGAATGGAAGTTAAGGGTGATTTTTGGCAACTGATAAGGGAGACTGTCTGTATGGCAGGTATGAAAGGTGTGTGTGTGTGTGTGTGTGTGTGTGTGTGTGTGTGTGTGAGAGAGAGAGAGATAGAACCTTTTTTCATTTAACAGAATCAGAGCTGTTGTATCATCATTCATAATGAGACAAATTTGCAATGTGCTGTCCCAAATGTCTGCCTTTACTGAATTATTCCAAAATTCATTACAGTTAGCAAACACTGTACATCAGCCAGGTGGTAATGTAGACACTCTATACCTGACAAGCTAAATAAATGTATAATGTGTGGATATTTTATTGTCTAAAGTACACCAATCACTAGAGAGAGCAGCTCATTGCCAATTCATGTGGCTCAAACGTCAGCATCAACATGGAATGAACACAAGACCAGTCTGAGATCCTCAGAGACAGAAAGAGGGAAGCTCTGTTATACATATGGGCTATGTTACACATGTGCTACTGGCATATTTTGTGATTTAGCCTTTTCCTGTACGCTTGGGGGATGCATGAAGACAGACAGCACAATCAGCAACATTGTAAGACCATGAGTGGGGGGATGTTACTTCATTAACTGCAGAGAGTAGCAACACCAACCCAACCAGCATCACCCCACCATCATGTACCAGAGGCCCAGAGACCACAATAACTGCCTCTTTCTGCTATATCTGCACTTTCTACGAGATCATTTGAGACCAATGAAATATGGGCTGTGGGACATTTGCATGAACCTTGTAGCACTTTGAAGCAAGGAATCATTATGCTTTTTCCTTCAGCATCTAAGCCAGCCAGCTGTCTTGATAACAGAAAGCCATTTAAAGAATATAACATAGTTTTATTATTATTATTTTTTATGTAATTGCCACATTAGGTATACAACAGAGAGGAGTGCTAATTACTAAAGATTGTGTTTGTTTGTTTTGATGGGGAATAGGACATTACTCAAGGTACTGAGGCAGTTTTCCCTCAGACCTAATTACACCAAAGCATTCTCCCAGTCTCTTTTAGTCTGCCTCTGAAGACAGTCCAGAATTAAAGATGTGCACTGTGGAGAGACGGCCACCAGCAGCATTAGCTTGAAGGCACAGCATGTTGCAATCTGCATTCATCAAGCTGTCACTGGTGGTGCTGAAAATGGCACGAGTCAATACAATAAGACAACAATAGCCATTAATCAACTGTCTACCAAAATGTTTCTGTGATTCCAATCAACAGTGTTCACAATTGCATGTTGCCTCACACAGTCTCTGGTGTCTTGCTGGGGATATGGATTTTTCCACACCAAACTGAGCAGTCCCCATGCTCACCAGCTTTGCTCTCCCTGTTTCAAATTGAGCCAGTTCAGTCAATAACTATTTGATTTAACTCTCTCGGTTCCAAGCATTATGAGCGAATCATAAGGGAGAATGGTTTTGAGCAGTCTGAGCCATGCATGGAGGAATATGAAAACCCCAACAGGAGATTTTATTCATTGAAATGCTAGCTTAGACCAGAAAATATCATGATCATGTTAGTTATGCCATCAGTTTCTGCTCTCAGAACAATCAATAAGATTTCAATTGGATCAAACAAGAACAGGTTACCCACAGTGATTTGAATAGTTTCAATAAAGCTTATGCATTTCTTTAGAAAATGGGAGTAATATTAACTATGCTAAATAAGAACCATGTGTCCTTATACTGATAAGAATTTAAAATCATTTTTGTAGTACTCCCTCTTGCTTTATAAATTAAGGAACAATTGCTTTCTTATTTTGACATTATATAGTTGGATCCACTTTTATTCTGGTCGGACCAGGATTTTGCAGTCTCTCTCTTTGAAAGCACCTAGTAAAACAATACTAAAAGGAACTGCATGGGATTTACCTTTTAAGGCACACAAACAAAGCACAGAGAAGAACATAAGTTCATTTGGAAAAGTGAAATTCATTGAAGATTCTTGACACCGTGACATTGTTTTAATAGAATATTGTTAGTTTTTTCTTTTTTTTCAGACATCTAATTTTTTAGGTTTGTTTACCTGACATGTTTCGACGTACGACTGTCGTCTTCCTCAGAGTGTCACCGGATGTTATTGGTGACGCATCTTTTATCAGCTGATGTTTCTGAAGGCGTGGCCTTCCTGTCTGGATTGACAGGTCGGTCACGCCTTCTACTGTCAGTTCGTCCCCTGCAAGATGGCACTCCAGGTATGGGAGAGCATGTATGCTCCCTCATCCCGGTTGATGGTCCTCGGACTTCACTTATGGATCTCTATGGCCTCCCTGATCCAGCGCTGATGTTTATTATCTTCTGTGCGGATGACTCTGGCTGATAAAAGATGCGTCACCAATAACATCCAGTGATCCGGTTGTAAAGACGCAGACAAAAAGCATAAAAAAATACTTACACAGGCAAAAACAATTCAGGATTCATTTGGCAGTGACTTGATACTGAGGTCCTTTACCCAGTCACATACAAAAAAGTTGTAAGCCTCCATACTCTTCCACACTTTCATCTGTTTTGCAGTGTAGAAGGACGTCTGCAACACCAGATAGTTCAAGATGTCGGGAAACTCGATTGAAGGGTAGGTTTCGAGATCGTATGACAAATCCTTCTTTCACAGACTGTAGGGGTTTATTCCATTGCACATAGGAATCTTCTGAATATATCTAAAGCGAGCAGTGGCTTCTAGATTACGAGCGTACTCTGATAAGTTAATCGCTAGTTGTTTGCACTAGGCAGCCAATTAGACCACCAACTATTTCACTTCCAGTAAAACCGCTAAGAAAAGTCACGTGACTGAAACCCAACAATTGTGAATTGTGTGTTCTTAGCAGAGGAAAACATCCCTTAACACCCCTCATCACTTCTGTAGAGGGAAAATGGTTGTGACAGTTTACATTATACAGTATATACGAGAAATATATATGCAGTGCACTGAATAAATTGCATGGTGGTGAAGAATGACTGACTAATAAACATGTATGTTTTTAATTTAGAAAGAGCAAAATAGATTTGGTGACATGAACATTTGACTGGAGAAGGGTGATCACTAGTTTGGTGTGAGAGTAAGGGGGTGGGGCTCTGGGAGTGCATAACTGAACACGTCTGGGTGAATCAATTTAGCCTGGACTAGCAGAAGGGGATTTCTATCCTGCTTATCATAAAGCTCTTGAAATGAATTTGATTCATATCCATGAAACCCTACTGACTTTTTTTTTCTGGTAAAACTGACAGCTATCAGGGAACAACACATTGGCATATACGATAGAGTGACTCTAAGGCATATATTTGTATGTTTTCTCACTTAAAAATGCATGCACAGAAGAAATAGACAGACAAAAAAATGGCTCAGTTGGCTGGTTGTTATTATAGCTTCAGTGGTGCTTGAAAGTTTGTGAACCCTTTAGAATTTTCTATATTTCTGCATAAAGATGACCTAAAACATCATCAGATTTTCAGACAAGTCCTAAAAGTAGATAAAGAGAACCCATTTAAACAAATGAGACAAAAAAAACCCACATCGTACTTGGTCATTTATTTATTGAGGAAAATTATCCAATATTCCACTCTTCTTCTTTGATCAGTTAAAAAATACAGCCGACATCTCTCTCTCTCTCTCACCCACATTTCTGACTCTTTCATCACATGCCTGGCTGTTTTTGGTTCATTTGTTCAGGTTGACAGAGTTGCCTTGTCTTTATATTTAAAAGTAATTTCATACACTACATTTTAACAAGGGTTTATTAAACATACAGGCATACCTGGCAATACTGCAATGTTATGAAGTTTGCTCAGCTCACAGCTCTCTGAAAACATTTCTGCACTCCATAACAGTACAAATTGTCTTAGAAAGTCTCACAGCAAATTATTTTAAGTATGCTGAAAACAGCATGTTTATTGAAAATCTTGCATACAACCAGCTGTAGTCTCCATATCTCGTTTTTCCCCTTTTTTAAAAGCTCAGTTTACTCATATTGTATCATTTGTAGTTTATTCGCAAGTGTTGTATGCAACTGTATTCAGCTCACCTTAAAATTAATACAAGTTTAGTGGAAATTTGTAAATTTTGGAAATGGAAATGGGGTGGCAGATTGGGAGATGGTTATATAATTAGGCTACAAAACTGTTTCAGTGAAATGTCAAAAATGACTGTGGATGCTCATTTAAAAGATGGCATAAACAGGCAGCATAGTAAGAAATATCTCTAGATACAGTACTAAGAACATCTCCATTTATTCACTCAGCAGCAAAAATCAAAGAAAGCAAGAGAGTCTTTACTTTGCAGTTGAGGCATCCAATATTTCCATCCCAAACAATTGTCCTACTTGCTTCAGGTTTCTATAACATTTAGTCCTATATTTATGAGTTACCTATAAAATAGGTGGTTCCTTACCTTTGTATGATGAAGCATACAGTTTTAAGCCTTTCTTCAGCATCTTTTTTAATGAATCTTTGCAAGTATTCTTAACATATTTTATAAGTTATTTTATATTGCAAGTTTTCTTATATATCTGATTAACATCATTGATACTGGGAGCTCCTACTGGCACGGACTAGTTGTAAAACACAACCATTATGAGTCTATTGAAAGGACTGGAAAAACAGGAGCAGAACATAGCAAATCAGTAATGTTTGCACAATGCTCCCATAGCCAAAGGTTTTTTATGCCTCCGCCACCATAAGGTACAGGAGGCATTATGTTTTCCGGTTGTCCGTCTGTCCGTGCGTGCGTCCGTCCTGAAACCTTGTGAACACGATATCTCAAAGGCTAATGAAAGGAATTTCACCAAACTTTCACCATTTGTGCGCTTTGGGACAAACATGAACTGATTAGATTTTGAGGTTAAAGGGTCACAGGTCAAGATTACTGTGAGGTCAAATGTCCATCCCCAAACTTTGTGAACACCATATCTCAAAGACTAATGAAAGGAATTTCACCAAACGGTCACCATTTGTGCACTTTGGGACAAAGATGAAATGATTAGATTTTGAGATCAAAAGGTCTAAGGTCAAGGTCACTGTGAGGTCAAATGTCTGTCTGAAAACCTTGTGAACACAATCTCTCCAAGGCAAATGAAAGGAATTTCACCAAACTTTCACCATTTGTGCACTTTGGGACAAACATGAACTGATTAGATTTTGAGGTTAAAAGGTCACAGGTCAAGATTACTGTGAGGTCAAATGTCCATCCCCAAATCACAACTTAATAAGGCGTGTAGTCTACCAGGTGGAGGCATCCCCATCGACGCCATTGGCGTCGAGTTCTATGTAGTCTCTTTCCATTCTCTCCATGGAGTAGTGGTCCAGTTGTGCCAGAAATCATTTGCTGATGCGACCATTGCCATATAACACATCAGGACTGGCCATTCTGAATTTGCTCTTCAGTGTTCCACAGTGGCCTGATTTTAGCAGTGGAAGGCTGGAGTGATGCGTTGCTAATGCAGTTATTGCTAACAATCATAGTAGCATTTGTGTTGCTAGCTTTGGGGTCCTGTTTTGACAAAATTTGTTAATAAAGGGGCTTGTGACTCTTCTTCTTCTTCTTCTTCTTTAAACAGATCTCACAACACTAGATACAATTATTAACACCAAAATATCAGTAATGTTACATTTTAAATCATCCAACATCTGGACAGCTGACAGATCTATCCTTCTTTAGTTTAAAATGGTGATGTCTGTGCCTTGTTGAAGTATTTTAAGATTGCCACATTATCAGCTCAGGCAAGATGTCTTTTCAGTGATTATTTCACTTCTATTTCTCTTAAACATTTTAAAAGTAGAAATATATTCTTATTAATAATAAGATAGTCAGTCACTTATCATTCCCAACATCCCCCAAACCTCAGATTTATTTTGCTTCCAAGGTTTCACCACAATCCTCCGCATTATTTAAATCCTGATTTAACCTAAGTCAACTTTGAATTAGTAAGAATCAGCAAAAATCCAAGCTCCACCACCAATAAGAAAGTCTTGATTAGCCAAAAGACCTGACATCTGTAATCTGATAAACTTCCAGACAGTCTGTTTGTGCATGAGTCTTGTGAGTTTTCCCTCATAATTTTAAGATAAAGCTCTTGTTTCCAAGACACCTCCAGAATGTTGCCAAGCAATGCAGCTGACCAATGAACTGAAAGCACAAAAGTGAAACTCCTGAAATGCATAGCTCTCTCACTTCCAGTAAAACAGCCACCAAAGAAAACTTGCATTAACTGTCAGACCTCCCATTTTCTGTTTCAGAGTTTAATATGAGCAAAATGGGGGATTTGAAAACCTCTCTCTTAATAGAGCCTTTCATGGAGGCACAGGATGACAAACAAGCGCTTTCATTCAGTGCCTTCCAAAATGCAAATGCCCCTGGCCCTTCACACTTTTTTATTGAGGTTCCCA
Organism: Neoarius graeffei; assembly: GCF_027579695.1. Lineage (NCBI taxonomy): Eukaryota > Metazoa > Chordata > Actinopteri > Siluriformes > Ariidae > Neoarius > Neoarius graeffei. Next base: position 42,647,148 of record NC_083572.1, read on the forward strand.
TGTCACAATATGGCACAGAGTGCATCAGTGCCTGCTTTTGCGTGTGTATTGGAAAACATTACATTTTTCCAGACAGAAAACAAGATAGTGGGGTTTTCCTGAAGTACTGTGAAGTTGAGGGATATTCCTCAGTTGCTTCCGACTTCTCAGTGACTTGTGCTATATAGAATTGTATAAATGCATCCATATCTTTGGGTGATATTGATAACAGCCTCAGTAATTCATGTATTAATTGCTTTCTTATGTTGATGTTTTGCTATAAAAATGCATAGTTGGTCTTGGGCAATAATACACTTATTCAGTAGAAGGCACAGGATGTAATACAGTAATTGGTTTGTTGTCTTTACACTGTGTCTTTGGAAACATTGAAAAAAAACTTATAAGCAGTACAGGATGTAACTGCAATACCATAAAGACAGAGGACCCCCCCCCTTTTTTTCCCTTTGAACTAGTTGAAATAAGGCATGTCAACAGTTTTTTAAGGTCACCAAGTTTCCGTCACAGTCTAAACGGAGGTACTTAAACGGGTGCTTTTGTTTTGACTCAAGGCGATTCCTGAAGACGGAACTGAAACACAGGTAGTCAAAGAGTCTCCTGCTCTCTGCAGTCAGTAGATGCACTGCCTTGCACACTAATGAGAGTGAGGCTGTCGCAATGTGGCGAGCAAAAGCAATTATGTCCTTATCTGGGCTTTGCAAGGCCACTCTGCTCTTCTGAGTTGAGCATAGAATGTATACACCAATTGCTTCAACTTCTGGTGGCCTAAATTTAAGCCTTGCCCTTCAAACTCTACATGCCAATAAGCTTAAATAAATAAATAAATACCTTCAAAGAGTACTATTTCCTCAAATTGAATTTGGCACACTTATTGGTAGAGCAAAGTTCCTGCATGATCGAATTAATAAGTGATGGCCACTCATATGTCAAGTCCTGTTGATAGAAGAGTGAAAGTTGCATATCATGTTTCTTAAAAAAAAGTTATAATGTCCTTTCATGATTCTTAAAAATATAAAAGCAATTAAATCAATATCCAATATATTCAGATCACTTGTTCTCCTATATAATGTATACCCCCCCCCCCCCCCCCATCTACTATACTGTCTTAGAGGTGACTGAAATGAAATAGACTGCATATTCTTGAAACAGCAAAAATTCAAATGTGACACGAAGGGGTGGATTATTGCATTCCTGGAGTTTGTTACAGGAGGCACAACTGTTAAATATTAATATGTGAAAATATTGTATGATATTCTGGAGGGGAAAAAAACAGAAAAAAATAAGTGCCTCAACAGTTATTTAAATAGGAAAAAAACATTATATGAAAAAAAGTGCTCAAAGCCCATTCTTTCAACATGAAATTAAATTTTCATGAGCACTATCTCGGGACATAACCTATTTTCATTTGGATTCTCTTCCTATTTTTGTTCATTCCCCCACAGTGCCACATGACTCAAGAGAGAAAGCACTTTGACATATTTTCATTTGATGTTGTGTTTACAAAGCTCAACTTAAAGGGAGTGAGTGTGAGGTATGGCTTCCAGAACACTGAGCAAAAGCTGCTCACACCAAATTTTGGTGACCTCTGAGAGACAATGATTCAACAAACTGCAAACTATTTGAGCATTTTGTAGTCTCTCTCTCTCTCTCTCTCTCTCTCTCTCTCTCTCTCTCTCTTCTCTCTGACACACACTGCCCTTTAATCCTACTTGGATGACACACTTCCTTTACCTCTTTTGTCTGAACATGGGTTTCTATAGAATGGAATATTACTCATGTATTGCTGCATGACTTGAAAGAGATTGTCTGCCACATTCTTTAGCTTGTCTATTCCTTCTCATCTTTGAAGGTTTTGTCAAACATACACAATGTATGCTTGCTGTTCAAACGAGTCTGATTGCTCAGCTGTACATAGTCAATAGATGAGAGTGAAATCAAACAAAAGGATTGTCAAAATAAGCTTTATCTGTTTCTTTGACATTCCCATAAAAGAGCCTGCAAAAATGTTGAATCACTGTGGATGTGTTATGTAATGTAAAAGTTTAATAATAAAATATTACTGGAAATAAAGACTTAAACATATGTTTTTTTTTCTCAAAAATGCTTTATTTATGTTTTGATTTTACGTATTTCAGATAAAGAAACAGCACAGAAATGCATTTCACGCATCATTCTTTGAAAGAGAAATATCAATTTCTGAAATGTGAAGCCACTCTTACTGATTAGTCCTGAAAGTCCTGCTTAAGCAAATGCAACAATGTTCTATTAGTGAAATTCTTCAAGGGATAGGACAGCCAAGCTCATAGAACAATTGATGAATGCAAATGTACAGTAAAGGAGAAAAGAACACTGATCTCTTGAATCTGAGTCACCCTTCTGAGATTGTCGCAAACATCTGTTAAGTATGCATGCTAACAGTAGCCCTGCTAGACTCTTTGTTAATTCAATTCACAATCACTTTGGCTGACATCACAGTTTAAAAGGTGATCCTGAGTAATAAGTAACATGTTAGCCTTTGATATCTATATTCAGAATTCTGGTTTGATGAATATTAAGCAGATTGGCTGTTGTTAGATGTGAAGTGTTTGAATAGATTCCAGTCAGGAAATCTAATGGCAATTAAATAGGAAGGGGTTAAATGTGACTGAAGGCAGAAAGGACTATGATAAGTTGCATTTTATGAAATAAACCATTTTTAAAATAACTCATATTTACATGTGGGTAAATTATAAAGCAAAGACTATCAATTCTGACAATTTATGAAATAAATCTCAATTTATAACATTCTGAAAGATAAGACTTTTGTAGGGTGGCACGGTGGTGTAGTGGTTAGCGCTGTCGCCTCACAGTAAGAAGGTCCTGGGTTCGAGCCCCGTGGCCGGCGAGGGCCTTTCTGTGCGGAGTTTGCATGTTCTCCACGTGGGTTTCCTCCGGGTGCTCCGGTTTCCCCCACAGTCCAAAGACATGCAGGTTAGGTTAACTGGTGACTCTAAATTGACCGTAGGTGTGAATGTGAGTGTGAATGGTTGTCTGTGTCTATGTGTCAGCCCTGTGATGACCTGGCGACTTGTCCAGGGTGTACCCCGCCTTTCGCCCGTAGTTAGCTGGGATAGGCTCCAGCTTGCCTGTGACCCTGTAGAAGGATAAAGCAGCTAGAGATAATGAGATGAGATGAGATGAGATGGCTATCTGATCCACACTTGCCAATCCAAAAGAGGCAAAATGGTTAGTAATGAATTGACAACAGGGGTCAATGAAAAAAATAACAGAAAAAATATTGTAGTGATTCAGAAATGAAAGAGCTGTCAGTCATTCATACCAAGTTGTCAGATGAATGGCACAGTATGGGGTGTGTCAACCATGACTGAATCTGATTCACAGGTGTAATATACAGCTGGTAGACAAACTAAAGTATTCAAAGCATAAATTTAAAAAAATGTAATGATCCTTGTATAAGAGAAATTTTATGGAAAGTGTGAATGATGCAGATGTCCTTATTTTTCAGTGTGAGAGAAGCTTTAGAAAAAGGCACCACTTTAGAATGTCTTTTCATTTGTCTCTGCAATGTTCTATATACTGATGGTGTATTAGGACCATTGTACCTACTGTACATATGCAGTGCCCTCCATGATTATTGGCACCCTTGTAAAGATTAGTAAAAAGGGTTAGAAAAAAATCCACCTCTTGATGAAGTAGCTTCATCTCACACTGAAAAAATGAGATAAATCCAACCTTTAATTGAAAAAAATGTATTCAGAGAAAAATAAATCCCTCGACAAGAAATTCTTATTTTCAACAAAAACATATGTGCCAGTAAAACAGCACTGAGTCTTCTGCTATAACATTTTATAAGGTTGGAGAATACAGAGCATGGTATCTGAGACCATTCCTCTTTAGAAGAAGCCAAGCCAAGAAGCCTTTATTTATCACATGTACACTCAAGCACAGACTTAAAGCATATATGCAGACCCAAGGCCTCACTTTCGTTTATAAATGCCTTGAGACCTCAAGAATGGCACAAGAATAGTTTTAAGCATTAACAATAAATCTAATATAGTAATTTTTACGATTAAAATGATTCATATAGGTCAGGGGTGGTCCTGGGGGCGGGCCGACCGGGCAGCCGCCCGGGGCGGCATCGCGGGGGGCGGCACGAGCGCGGGCGCGAAAAAAAAAAAAACGGTCCCCCCCCAAAAAAAACCCCCCAAAAAAACAAGACGGGCGGGTGTGTGTGTGTGTGTGTGTGTGTGTGTGAACATTTTGGATGGGGAAGCCCAATAGACCCTTTTCACTGACGTCACCGGAAACCGGAAGTAAACAAACCCTGCGCCATATTGGAAGATCAACAAACTCGTAATTAGGGGGAAATAACGGCAGCATGCGGAATTTAAACCCACGAGGCACTTGATTCATCATAAACCTACAATGGTAAACTTTTGTGCTGTGTTAGGGTGTTCCAACAAAGCTGATGGGAAAGGCGAAAAGAAGTCTTTCTACAGAATACCAGCTGTGATTGAGACACAAGCAAACCAAGGAGCTTTCTGCCAGGAGACAGAGAATAAGTGCATTACTGAGTGTCTCTGAGCAAAGGAGAGCCTGAACGTTGCAACCTCCCTATTGGCTGTTTATTGGTAAAAATGTATCAATTGTTGCCCTTCCCACGGGAATCATCGCGGGCTCGAGAGACGAGACCTGACGAGTTAGTTCGTTGGTAGCAGAACAAAATGTCTGGACACAAATCGGGTTTTCAGAAAAGGAAAGAAAATAAACGGAGGGTCGAAAATACAAAAAAGGAGGCAGAAAATGCAAAACGAGTTTTATGGTAGGACAGATAGTTACTTCTGAGGCTGCCCGCCATGGCTGCCTGCAGGCTTATTTATTATAGCCCATTTAGTTAAAATAGTTGATATAAAATGTTTATAGTTATAGTTATGTGATGATGTTGTCCTGATTTAGACTGGTGTTTTTTTTTTTTTTTTTTGGGGGGGGGGGGGGGGGGGTTGCGCGATGTTGCACCCGGGTCCAGATTAGGGCAGAACTGGCCCTGGCTACATTTCAGGTGTAGTTTGTTTTATGAATGTATGTACTTGCATAGATGTGTACTTGGTCTTCCAATATGGCGCTTAACAAAATCTCGCGGTGCGGTGACGTCATGCGGTAGCCCTTGATACCAAAGTTGCGCAGGTGACGTCATCAGTGTGTGTGTGTGCCTAACTTGTCGTAGCCCCATAATATGCAGAATCCCGCCAGCGGAACGTTGTACTAGTCATCAAAAAGACTTTACTACCATAGTACTACACTACTATGACATTACACAGAGTCTTAAGTAATACATTATGACTTGATCATTACCATTCTGGTAACAGCAAATTTATAACGGGCCGTGTCTGCGACGTACAACACACGACGAGAAATGTTTAAATGACCATGTAAAGCTGTTAACATTCTGTTGGCTAATACAGAGCCCAACGCGGGGGGGCTGCACAAGCGCGAAAAAAAAAAACTGTCCCAAAAAAAAAAGGTCCCCCCAAAAAAAACCCCCGAAAAAAAAAAGACGGGCGGGGGGCACCAGCAGGGGGTTTCGCCCGGGGGGAGTAAATCACTCTAGGATCGCCACTGATATAGGTAGTGGTCTGAGTGAATGACCTTGACGTCCTTAACATCACAGCAGGAAGTCTATCGGTCTCATTGCCATTTCCGTGATACTAGAGCATAGAGCTGACTGCAACTCCGATCCTCCATTTTGAGCTAATTTATCGCCATGCCACATAGATGTATTGCTGACTGGTACAACAACATGACAGAAGGTGGATTTACGTTGCATTCATGGTCCAAGAATGTTCAAACTGCAAAGATTTGGATGTGTTTTGCAAGTTGTTCACGGGCACACTGGGCACCTACGAAGTGGTCTCTCCTCTGCTCTGCACATTTTACTGAAGATGCTTACAAGACCTCTGATCTGTTGAGGAGCATTGGCTATAAGCCTGTATTGAAAGAGGGTGCAGTACCAATAATTAAAGGAAAAGAAAACAAGAAAAGGAAAGTATTTATTTATTTTTTTTTTTTAAAGGAAAGTTCAGTTGCACCAGTTCTAGTTGCTCAACTGTCTTAGGTCTTTTTTGTCATATCTTCCATTTTATGATGCGCCAAATGTTTTCTATGGGTGAAAGATCTGGACTGCAGGCTGGCCAGTTCAGTACCCGGACCCTTCTACTATGCAGCCATGATGCTGTAATTGATGCAGTATGTGGTTTGGCATTGTCATGTTGGAAAATGCAAGGTCTTCCCTGAAAGAGACGTCATCTGGATGGGAGCATATGTTGCTCTAGAACCTGGATATACCTTTCAGCATTGATGGTGTCTTTCCAGATGTGTAAGCTGCCCATGTCACACGCACTAATGCAACCCCATACCACCAGAGATGCAGGCTTCTGAACTGAGCACTGCTAACAACTTGGGTCGTCCTTCTCCTCTTTAGTCCGAATGACACAGCGTCTGTGATTTCCATAAAGAACTTCAAATTTTGATTCGTCTGACCACAGAACAGTTTTCCACTTTGCCACAGTCCATTTTAAATAAGCCTTGGCCCAGAGAAGACGTCTGCGCTTCTGGATCATGTTTAGATACGGCTTCTTCTTTGAACTATAGAGTTTTAGCTGGCAACGGCGGATGGCACGGTGAATTGTGTTCACAGATAATGTTCTCTGGAAATATTCCTGAGCCCATTTTGTGATTTCCAATACAGAAGCATGCCTGTATGTGATGCAGTGCCGTCTAAGGGCCCGAAGATCATGGGCACCCAGTATGGTTTTCCGGCCTTGACCCTTATGCACAGAGATTCTTCCAGGTTCTCTGAATCTTTTGATGATATTATGCACTGTAAATGATGATATGTTCAAACTCTTTGCAATTTTACCGGTACACTGTCGAACTCCTTTCTGATATTGCTCCACTATTTGTCGGCACAGAATTAGGGGGATTGGTGATCCTCTTCCCATCTTTACTTCTGAGAGCCGCTGCCACTCCAAGATGCTCTTTTTATACCCAATCATGTTAATGACCTATTGCCAATTGACCTAATGAGTTGCAATTTGGTCTTCCAGCTGTTCCTTTTTTGTACCTTTAACTTTTCCAGCCTCTTATTACCCCTGTCCCAACTTTTTTGAGAATATGTTGCTGTCATGAAATTTCAAATGAGCCAATATTTGGCATGAAATTTCAAAATGTCTCACTTTCGACATTTGATATATTGTCTATGTTCTATTGTGAATACAATATCAGTTTTTGAGATTTGTAAATTATTGCATTCCATTTTTATTTACAATTTGTACTTTGTCCCAACTTTTTTGGAATCGGGATTGCATTGTGTGTTTAAGTTACCGGTATAGGATTATTTAATTTGCTTCAGAATGTGATTGTCTCAGTTCATCTGATTATTTAATTAGCTTTTTACGTTTTATCAATGAAAATGCATGGATGTACATGTATGTTGCATAAGTTATAACACCTATCCTGTTTTAATGAGAGTCAACCCACAATCAACGAAGACAAATCAGTCTTAGTTGAGCAAATTGGTAACAGTATTTCTTACTTTCACCATAATTTTTTTATTTATATGACTTTGGTCTATCGCTGTCAAAGGCATCGGCCTTAAAACTGGTTACCGCTGTGACGTCACGCACTCAGGGCTGGCTGGCTCAGCAGGGCAGCTCGAATGCCAACTTTGCGGCCAGTTTTAACTCTCAAAAATATATATTTTTTAATTCCCACTTATGCAGCATACAAAAGTCAAGGATGGAGATACTATCCACTCAGAAATGTATTTAAAAATAAAGATTCTGCATATCTCCTTTTAGCGCACAGTGAAATTTAACCTCTGCCTTTAACCCATCTGAAACAGTGAACACACACATGCACACACAAGTGAGCAATGAGCACACACGCATACCCAGAGCAGTGGGCAGCTATGCTACAGCACCTGGGGAGCAGTTGTGGGTTATGTGCCTTGCTCAGGGGCATTTCAGCCCAACCTCAGGCCATAGCTGCCCCATGTTAACCTAACCGCATGTCTTTGAACTGTGGGGGAAACCGGAGCACCCGGAGGAAACCCACGCAGACACGGGGAGAACACGCAAACTCCACACAGAAAGGCTCTCGTTGGCCGCTGGGTTCAAACCCAGAACCTTCTTGCTGTGAAGCAACAGTGCTAACCACAACACCACTGTACCGCTTGGTACATTATCATGTACATCATTACACGATCTCTCCAGATCAACCAGGGTCTTCAGCTCTCTCTTGTGCATTCTCCTCTTCATTTCACCCCACAGGTTTTCAATGGGGTTTGGATCAAGAGACTGAGATGACCATGGCAGAAGCTTATCATTTTAATCATTTTTGTGTTGATTTGGACATATGTTTCAGATCATTGTCTTGCTGTAAGATCCAAAGATGACCCAGTTTTAGTTTCCTGGCAGAGGCAGCAAGATTTTGATTTAAAATGTCCTGGTATTTCATGGAATCCATGATGCCATGTACCCTAACAAGGTTTCCAGGGCCCTTGGAGGAAAAACAGTGTAGCAGTTCCTGATGTGGGTGGAGCACAGAAGCACGGCAGGCGAGAGTTGATGTTCACACAAAACACTTTATTGAGCTTCAGCTTGCTTTTCAGCTTTCTTTCACACACTCACTCACACATGCGTTGTGGTTGGGGAGAGAGCTCCTTTTCTCTGCTCTCTCTCTCCTTTTATGCTCCATCCCTGTAACAAACACACGCACCCACACACACACACCCACACACACATTGACAGCAGGTGGAATGACTTAGCCACTTACCTTCCCTGACCCCGCCCTCCATTCACAGACTGCTGCTTGGCCACACCCCCACTGCCACATACCCCCACCGTACAGCATGGGGTGCTCCTCGCCCTCCACCTCCTGGGACAAAACGGCCCCCAGCCCTCTGTCTGATGCATCAGTCTGCAAAATAAAGGAGAGAGAGAAGTCAGGGGAGAGTAAAAGTGGCCCCCCACACAGTGCAGCTTTTACCTCAGAGAAGGCCTGTTGGCACTGCTCCGTCCACTGGACCGGATCTGGAGCCCCCTTTCTAGTGAGATCGGTTAGCGGGCTGGTGACATCTGAATAATTAGGTAGAAACCTACGATAATAGCCAGCCTCAAGAACCATCTCACCTCCTTTTTGGTCTTGGGCCTCAGGCAGGCTGCAATCACTGTAGTCTTGTTATTTTGGGGACGCACCTGTCCATGGCCCAAGTGGAACCCCAGATACCATACTTTCACCCACCCAATCGCACACTTTTTCGGGTTAGCTGTGTGGTCCGCTCGCCTCAGCGACTTTAGAATGGCCCTTAGGCGTTCCAAGTGCCGCAGCCAATCATGACTGTAAATTATGATGTCGTCTAGATAGGCTGCCATGTAGGCAGCGTGAGGGCGGAGGACCCTGTCCATAAGCCGCTGGAACATAGCGGGCGTCCCAAACAACCCTAAAGGGAGTGTGACAAATTGGTGTAAACCAAACAGTGTGGAAAAGGCCATTTTCTCTTGGGATAGAGGAATCAAGGGGGTCTGCCAATATCCCTTTGTTAGATCCAGTGTCGAATAAAAGCGAGCAGCACCTAACCGATCAAGCAACTCATCAATGCGAGGCATTGGGTATGCATCAAATTTAGACACCGTGTTGACTTTTCTATAGTCCACACAGAACCGGACCAACCCATCCGTCTTGGGAACCAGGACCACTGGGCTGTTCCAGTCACCGTGGGACTCCTCGATTATGTGCATTTCGAGCATGACCTTGAGTTCACCCGAACCGCCTTTTTCTTGTGTTCAGGCAAGCGATAAGGGCAGCTATGCACTACCACCCCCGGGGGCGTTTCGATGTGGTGTTCTATGAGGTGGGTATGACCAGGAAGGGGTGAGAACACGTCGGAAAATTCCTTCTGCAACTTGGCTACCTCCATGAGTTGGGCTGGTGAGATGTGGTCTCCACAAGGGACCGGAGTGGTCCGAGATGTTATCTTTTTTTACCTCTGGCCCCAGCTCCACCTTCTCTGGGACTACCAATGCCAACGCCATGGGGACCCACTCAGTCCAGCATTTTAAAATGTTGAGGTGGTAGATTTGCAGTGCCCACCCCTATCCATTTACTTCACCTCATAGTCGACATCCCCGACTCACCATGTGACCTCGAAGGGCCCTTGCCACTTGACAACTAATTTAGAACTCGACATGGGCAATAATACGAGCACTTTGTCTCCCAGCGTGAACTCTCTAAGGAGCTTGCCCCTGTCATACAGCCAGCTTTGACGTTCTTGTGCCTGCCGCAGAATCTCCTGGGTTAGGCGCGTGAGGGTGTGGAGTTTTGCGCGCAGGTCAAGAACGTACTGGATTTCATTTTTACTAGGTGAAGGTCCCTCCTCACAATTTTCCCATAGCACTCCAGAATGCCACGCGGTTTACACCCATATAATAATTCAAAGGGAGAAAACCCCGTGGAGGCTTGCGGGACCTCTCGTACTGCAAATAACAGGGGCTCGAGACACTTATCCCAATTACGCACATCTTCACTTACGAATTTCCGGATTATGTTTTTGAGTTTGGTTAAATCGCTCTACTAAGCCATCTGTTTGTGGGTGATAGACACTGGTGTGGATAGACTTAATCCCCAGTAACCCATACAGTTCGTGCAGTCTGCGTGACATAAACGAGGTGCCTTGGTCTGTCAGGATTTCTTTTGGAATCCCAACCTGGGAGATAAAGCGGAAGAGTGCTTCCGCAATACTGCGTGCTGAGATATTGCAGAGGGGCACTGCTTCCAGTTATCACGTTACATAGTCCACCAGAACTAAAATAAAGCGATATCCCTGTGCTGACCGATCTAATGGCCCGACGAGATCCATCCCAATTCACTCCAACGGGGTCTTGATTAGAGGGAGAGGGCGCAAAGGCACTTTTGGAGTGGCTGCGGGATTTACTAATTGGCATTCACGGCATGCCGCACACCACCGACGGACATCCCCGCGAATCCCTGGCCAATAGAACCGGGCCATTATTCAGGCTAGTGTTTTATCTTGCCCTAAGTGTCCAACCATGGGATTAAAGTGAGCTGCATGGAATATGAGTTCCCTATGGCTCTTTGGGATTAACAACTGGGTTATTCGTTCATGAATTTGAGTGTCCTGCATCACTCGGTACAATCTATCTTTTAATAATAGCAAAATAGGGGAAGGTCGGTGCCGCGCTTGGCTGAAGAGTTTGACCATCGATTACTCTCACTTGGTCAAATGCATGCCATCTCATGACTGCTCTAATGGGAAATCCCCAAGGGAATCCCTGAGAGAGGGAGAAGGAGCGGGCTGCTCCTCACACTGACGCAGTGTTGATGTAGACGGCTCTGTGACAGCTTCTCCAGTCAATGCCACACTGGGATCTTCCTGTGACCCACTAGTGTAGGACCCACTATGTGTTAAATATTCCATTAGTTTTTTTGTAAACCCCGGCCAGTCAGCACCCAAAATCAATGAGTGGGTGAGATGAGGATTAACAGCTGCCTTTATTTGGCCCCGGAATAGAATATGGACAGACACTAGAGGGTAATGGTGAACATCTCCGTGCACACACAACACTTTCACCACTTGTGCTCCCCCCAATGCCTCACCTTGCACCAGGCGTTGGTGAATTGAGGTCTGATTGCAACCGGAATCCACCAAAGCGTGATATGCATCCCCTTGAATACTCACCGGTATGCAATATGTTCCGGCCTGATTGGGGGCGGTTTCTGATGCGTCGGGGATCCGAATTACAGCACCCACCTCCCTTGAGGAGCTCTGACTCTGGGGATGCTCCGATTCCCCGCTGCGCCAGCACACCTGCCCAGGCTTTCCCTCTGCACTGCTGTTATGGGTGTCACTCACCTGAGGGGGAGACAACACAGACACTGAAGAGGGAGATGGGAGGACACCACGGGTGCGATGGGCCGGCTGGGGAGGAGCCAGCCACCGCCTCCATGGCAAGGGAATGGGGTGGAGAGGGGGACAAGAGACAGGGGGAAGAGAGAGAGAGAAGAGAAGCGAGGGGAGACGCCTCATCTGCCTGCCGTCAGATCCGCCTCCAGATGGTCCTCTTCCAGCTCAATGGCTCATTCCAGTGACACCAGGCAGTGACACTGGACCCATTCCGCCGTTCCTTCTGGAAGTCAAGAGATAAACTGTTCCAGTGCCATCAGATCGATGATCTCGTCTGCGTCACAGTCTTCTGCCCTCAGCCACAGCTGGCAGGCATCCTGGAGTTGCTGGTCGAATGCAAATGGCCGGCCGACCTCCTCCAGTGCCAGCTTCCAGAAGTGCTGGTGATGTTGCTCCGGGGAGCGGCCGAGCCGCTGTAGGATGGCCTTCCTCAGGTCAGCATAGACCAGTTGGCTGTCAGCAGGGAGCTACTGCGCTGCGAGCTGCGCCTCACCAGTCAGGAGTGGGAGGAGGCGCACTGTGCGCTGCTCTAGCAGCCACCCCCACGCCTCGGCTGCTTGCTCGAAGAGAGCGAGGAACACTTCTGGATAGTCCTGCGGTCCCATCTTCGTGATGGTGGCAACAGCAGTGGCCGACAGCCCTGTGATCTTCCTGCTGGGCCAGCATCAAGGCTTCGAAGCATTTCTCCTGTTCCTGTCAGAGGGTGATCAGCACTTGATGCTGGTTCTGCTGGGTGGTAGCGAGGGCAAGGATGAGCTCTTTGAATGGGGAGGACTCCATGTGGTGGTTCCCTTCTGTGCTCCTAGATTTCGGCACCACTGTAACAGTTCCTGATGTAGGTGGAGCACAGAAGCACAGCAGGCGAGAGTTGATGTTTACACAAAACACTTTGAGCTTTAGCTTGCTTTTCAGCTTTCTTTCACTCACCCTTTCACTCACTCACTCACACATGCGTTGTGGTCGGGGAGAGAGCTCCTTTTCTCTGCTCTATCTCTCCTTTTATGCTCCATCCCTGTAACAAACACACACACGCACCCACACACACACATTAATTGACAGCAGGTGGAATGACTTCGCCACTTACCTTCCCTGACCCCGCCCTCCATTCACAGACTGCTGCTTGGCCACGCCCCCTCTGCCACAAACAGGCCCCAAACATCACAGAACATCCACAATATTTTACATTTGGGATAGGGTTCTTTTCATTTCTTTTTATGGCAAACCCACTTTGAGTTTGTATTGCTAAAAGTCTCCTTTTTAATTTTTTTATTTTATTATTTTTTTCTACATCAGACCATAGAGCATGGTTCCAGTCAAAGTTGTAGTTGCATTTCACAAACTTCAGGTGCTTACATTTGTGGGTAACTGACAAAGATTTACCTTCCAAATGTTGGCATGGAGGTGATATCTGATGTTGGTTTTGGAGACTTGGAAACCCCAAGTGTGGCAAGTGTTCTAGGTGGGTGGAGCACAGAAGCACGGCAGGCCAGAACTGAGTTCTCAAAAACCCGTTTATTATAGCTCTTCAGCCTTAACTACACACATACACACACGCATGCCCACAAGTCTCCAGGTTGGGGAGTAGCTAGCTTCCTCCGCTCTCCCTCTCCTCTTACAGGGCACGGTCACTGGGGAAGACACACAAACACAGGTTAATTCCCGTCAGGTGCAGTGATTCCGCCACTTACCTTCCCTGACTCCGCCCTCCATTCACAGACTGACGCTTGACCACGCCCCCACTGCCACACCAAGATTTTACTTTTTCTTGTAATTTACCAACAGTGATCCTTGGAGATTTTTTTTACTCTCTTACCATCCTTCTCACTGTACATGGGGGGGGGGGGGGGGGGGGGGGGGTTAAACATGGGTCTTCTTCCAGGCAAGTTTGTAACAGTTCCAGTTATTGTCCATTTTTTGGCCCTAACAGTCAAAATGAGTATTTTCAGGTGAGTAGCTTCTTTTTCCCCTAACCATTCCTCTGACTTATGAAGGTCAACACACTTCTCCCTCATTTAGTTGTCTTACTTTTCTCATGTTGATGGATAACTAAGCAGATTTGGCCTTTGTGTTACCTCATATTTGTACCCCAGCTAATCAGGAAGTCATGGATAACAGCATGAAAGTTCCTACACACTTCAGTCAACTCAAAAATGTACAATTTACGTGGGAAACATGCTTCAGTTACACTGTGGTCACTATAATCTCCAGGAGTGCCAATACTATTAGCAAAGGTGTTTTGGTTGAAAATAATTATTTCTTGATGAGGGATTTGTTATTCTGAGTAAATTTGCTTCAATTAAAGGTTGGATTTTTCTCATTCTTTTTTTTCACTGTGAGATGATGTGGATTTTTTTTTCTAACTCTTTTTACTAATCTTTACAAGGGGTGCCAATAATTGTGGAGGGCACTGCATATCTTCGGTCTGGAGCACACAAAGTAAACTTATTCTAAAACAAGACTTGGAATATTGATTCATCTGATCACAATACACATTTCCACTGTGTGGTGGTCCATCCCAGATGCCTCTGAGCCCACAGAATATGATGATGCTTTTGGCCACAGTTAACATAAGCTTCCCTTTTCCACAGTAAAGATTTAACTGGCATTTTTGGATGTAACTCCATATTACTGTGATTGATAAAGGTTTGCCAAAGTGCTCATGTGGTATATATCTGCTATAGATGAATGATGTTTCTTGATGCAGTGCCGTCTGAGGGATCGGAGATCACGGGTGTTCAGCTTAGGCTTGTGCCCCTGCACTTTGCACACTGAAATTCCTTCAGATTCCTTGAATCATTTCATTATCCTTGAAAAAGATCCTTGAAAAAGCTGTGGCACAGCAGTTATGCTCATATTTACATAGGAATAACATCCATGAAATGTATCAGTCAGGATTTAGACCTCATCATAGCACAGAGACAGCACTGGTTAAAGTAGTAAATGACCTACTGTTGCCGTCTGATCAGGGCTGTGTCTCACTACTTGTGTTGCTTGACCTTAGTGCAGCATTTGATACCATTGATCATTCCATTCTTCTGGATAGACTAGAAAATGTTGTGAGAGTAAAGGGAATGGCCCTCTCCTGGCTCAGGTCTTATCTAACTGATCGTTATCAGTATGTTGTTATAAATGGTGATATTTCTAGACGTACCAAGGTAAAGTTTGGTGTTCCACAAGGTTCTGTCTTGGGTCCACTGCTTTTTTCTCTATATATGTTACCTCTGGGCGATATTATTCGTAAACATTGTATTAGTTTCCACTGTTATGCTGATGACACACAGTTGTATGTCTCTGCAAAACCTGATGAGAGACACCAGCTTAATAGAATTGAGGAATGTGTTAAGGACATTACACACTGGATGCTTATTAATTTCCTTCTGCTTAACTCTGACAAGACTGAAGTACTTGTACTAGGACCACATACAGCTAGAAATAAGTTTTCTGATTACACAGTAACTCTGGATGGCCTTTCTGTTTCTTCACGTGCAGCAGTAAAAGACCTCGGAGTGATTATTGACCCCAGTCTTTCATTTGAAACTCACATTGATAACATCACCCAGATAGCTTTCTTTCATCTCAGAAATATTGCAAAGATAAGAAATTTAATGTCATTGCATGATGCAGAAAAACTAGTCCATGCTTTCGTTACCTCCAGGTTGGATTATTGTAATGCCTTACTGTCTGGATGTTCCAATAAGTGCATAAACAAGCTCCAGTTAGTTCAAAATGCAGCAGCAAGAGTCCTTACTAGAACTAGAAAATATGACCACATCACGCCTGTCTTATCCACACTGCATTGGCTCCCAATCAAATTTCGTATTGATTATAAAATACTACTATTGACCTTTAAAGCACTAAATGGTCTCGCACCACAGTACCTGAGTGAACTTCTGCTCCTCTATGACCCGCCACGCCTACTTAGATCAAAAGGTGCAGGCTATCTGCTGGTACCTCGTATAGTGAAGGCTACATCAGGGGGCAGAGCCTTTTCTTACAAAGCCCCACTGTTATGGAACAGCCTTCCAAGTAATGTTCGGGAATCAGACACAGTCTCAGCATTTAAGTCTAGGCTGAAAACATACCTGTTTAGTCAAGCCTTTTGTTAATGGTGTTTATGAGGTAAAGGAGTAGATCTGGAGGGTCCTCAGACATAGAGTGTTTTGGTAAACTGGGATGTATGGATGCTGTCAGTCCCCACTCGCTTGCTCACTCGAGTTTGTTGACGGTGTAGTGGCTGGCTGCTTTATGTCCCGGGGCTCCCTCATGCCTGTGTTACCTTCTGGCTCTCTCCTTTTAGTTATGCTGTCATAGTTAGTTGCCGGAGTCCCTACTTGTACTCGGTGCAATATGTATACTGTTCCTACTTATTCAGGTGACATTGGGCATACCTAACCACCTGTGTTTTCTTTCCCTCCCCCCCACCCCAAATCTGTCCCTCTGAGTTACATGGAGTCAACAGGAAATCTTTTGGTGAAGAGGGTGGAGACCTCGACTGGCTATCGTAGCCTGCAGGGAATCGGCCGTCAGACATTCTGTCGCATGTCCCAGACCCGGTGAAATGTAACTGAATTGTCTTGGCCAGCCCTAAGGGTCCCATCTGCATCTCATCATTGCTGAGGAGTGTGCTCCCATCACCCAATCAAGCATCCAGCCAGAGCAGGTCATGATATATTTTACCATATTAACATGCCATTGTTGTGTGTTATGCCTGATGTAAAGACTCTCGTCTCTGCGAGCCTACCACACAGATTTAATACTTGTCATTTTTAGGGCATACCTAACAACGTGTTTTCTTTCTCTCCCCCCACCCCCCCCCAATCTGTCCCTCTGAGTTACATGTTGATCCTGGGATTGAGATGCTGGCCTCTTCTGCCCCTCAGACCTGCTTGATCCATCCTGGTGCCCTGTGTCTGGTCAGAGTTTTATCGCACCGCTCCTGTGAGGGACGGCCCCATGAGGACAGTTGAGGGTTATACCTGTTAAAACTGTTAATATTATAGTCAGGCTGTCTGTTGTTGCCCAAATGAGGATGGGTTCCCTTTTGAGTCTGGTTCCTCTCAAGGTTTCTTCCTCATGTCGTCTGAGGGAGTTTTTCCTTGCCACCATCGCCACAGGCTTGCTCATTGGGGATAGATTAGGGATAAAATTAGCTCATGTTTTAAGTCGTTCAAATTCTGTAAAGCTACTTTGCGACAATGTTTATTGTTAAAAGCGCTATACAAATAAACTTGATTTGATTTGATTATATTATGCACCATAGAGGGTGAAATATCCAAGTCCCTTTTTATCTTTCTTAAACATTTCAATCATTTTCTCATGCATTTATTAACAAACTGGAGATCATTGGCCCATCTTTGCTTCTCAAAGACTAGGCCTTTCATGGATGCTGATTTTGTACCAAATCATGATTACAATCATCTGTTGACATCACCAGACTGGGGTGGTGGTCCCCATTTTTAAAAAGGGGGACCAGAGAGTGTGTTCCAACTATAGGGGGATCACACTTCTCAGCCTCCCTGGGAAAGCCTATGCTGGGGTGCTGGAGAGGAGAGTCCAGTCGATAGTTGAACCCCAGATTCAGGAAGAACAATGCAGTTTTCATCCTGGTCATGGAACACTGGACCAGCTCTTTACCCTACAAGGGTACTGGAGGGTGCATGGGAGTTTGCCCAACTGGTCTACATGTGTTTTGTGGACCTGGAGAAGGCTTACAACCATATTCCTCAGGGTGCCCTGTGGGGGGTGCTTCGGGAGTATGAGGTTTGGGGCCCACTGCTGCGGGCCATTCGGACCCTGTATAACCAGAGCAGGAGTTTGGTTCGCATTGCCAGCAGTAAGTCAGACTTGTTCCCGATGCATGTGGGACTCCGCTAGGGCTGCCCTTTGTCACCAGTTCTGTTCATAACTTTTATGGACAGAATTTCTAGGAGCAGCCAAGGGGCGGAGGGTGTCTGGTTTGGTGGCATCAGGGTTGCGTCTCTGCTTTTTGCGGATGATGTGGTCCTGATGGCTTCATCAATCTGTGACCTATAGCGTGCACTGGGATGGTTTGCAGCCTCCTGTGAAGCAGCTGGGATGAGGATCAGCACCTCCAAGTCCATGGCCATGGCGCTCAGCTGGAAACAGGTGGAGTGCCTACTTCGGGTCAGGAGGGAGATGCTACCTTAAGTGGAGGAGTTTAAGTATTTTGGGGCCTTGTTCACGAGTGAGAGTAGGGGGGAGCAGGAGTTGGACAGACAGATCGGGACAGCATCAGTAGTGATGCAGATGCTAAATCGGTCTGTTGTGGTGAAGAGAGAACTGAGCCAAAAGGCAAAGCTCTCAATTTACTGGTCCATCTACGTTCCCACCCTCACCTATGGTCACGACCTGTGGGTAGTGACTGAAAGAATGAGATCACAGATACAAATGGTCAAAATGAGTTTTCTCCGCAGGGTGGCTGGGCTCTCCCTTAGAGACAGGGTGAGAAGCTTGGTCATTCGGGAGAGACTCAGAGTAGAACCGCTGCTACTCCACATCGAAAGGAGTCCATTGAGGTGGTTTGGGCATGCTCAGGATGCCCCCTGGATGCCTCCCAGGGGTGGTTCTCTGGGCATGCCCCACCAGGAGGAGACCCTGGGGCAGACTCAGGACATGCTGGAGATTACATTTCTTGGCTGGCCTGGGAACGCCTTGGTATTCCCCTGGAAGAGCTGGTGGAGGTAGCCAGGGAGAGAGAAGTCTGGGCTGCTCTGCTTAGGCTGCTACCCCCATGACCCGGACCCAGATAAGTGGCAGAAGATGGATGGATGGATGTTGACATCACCTGTTTCAACTCGCATCATTATTTAAATGTTTTACCTCATTACTAGCCCAAAATTGCCCCGTCCCAACTTTTATTGGAATGTGTTGCAGGCCTGAAATGCAAGGATGGATGAATATTAACAAATACAATGAATTTGACCAGACAAAACATGAATTATCTTGGGTTCATACTGTCTGCAATGAAATACAAGTCAAAGTAAATTTAGAAATCAATCCTTCCTTTTTTTAATTGCATTTTCCATACTGTCCCAACATTTTCTGTTTTGGGGTTGTAGAAAAGAATGCAAAATCAAAGCATTTTCACTCATGGTGTCTTTTGGAGACTTTTGGAACCCATTATAGGTATCATCCATGGACCCTTTCAATAGGAACACACTGCTAGAGTCAGTATATTAAAACACCTCTTAAACAGTCAAGCTCTGACTGTGTATCCATGTTATCCAGGCTCTCCATATTATCAGAACAGATATGTGGATGTATGAATTATTCAGTCCCACAATGCTTGACAAAATAACAGTGAATTTTCACATTAGTGTGAGTGGCAAAACAGCATGCAAGACTGCTCAGCATAAGCCGAAGAGACATAAATGGACACCTACATAGTTAGATGATTAGCTTTCTGCCTGGCTATAAGGCAGTGTTTCTGAGTCCTGCTGCTGAAGTGCCTCCGCCATGCACATTTTGTGGTTTTCACTGTTCCCAACTCATAAGCTAGCCCTGCTAGACTGTGATTCAACTCATAAGTTAACAAACAACCCTGGAACAGATTGAAATGGATGTGTTAGAGGAGGCAAAACATCAGAATGTGCATGGGGGTGGTTCTCAGAAGATTTTGAAACACTGCTGGAAGGAAATTGCTCACATTATTGGCCTAGTGGGTTCAAAGTCACCAGATGTGCACTGCAGGTGCTGCTATACAATAGATTACAAGGCCATAGGGGTCACTGTAATGTAAAACGAGAGCACTTACAGTTATAAACAGTGTATAAGAATGAACACCGTATCCTGCAACTGACTAAAATACAGACAAATATAAATGTTGTAAAGCTGATTTGCAACAGAAAGGAAGTCCTTTAGGACATAGCAAACTACTACACACATCAAACTTAAGTGAGAACATTTAATGGATATTTTGGTGATTCCTTCATAATATTATCTATGCAGACTTTTCGAACTGAAATTCCAGTAATCACCTATGACTGCTGGTAAAGTAATTAACCAACGCAATCAATCATGCAAAGCTAGCAGGGACATTTACATAATAAGAGAATTTCCCACACCTTTTTCAGCTTTGCCTGCAGGCCCCAGGACGTTGTATCCTAATTATTTTCAGGGTCTCAGAGAACAACAACATATATTACACAAGCAAGGGTCTGGCCTATTTAACTATGTGTGTGTGTGTGTGTGTGTGTGTGTGTGTGTGTGTGTGTGTGTGTGTGTGTGTGTGTGTGTGTGAAATTTGACCACCAACTGTTTGTCCCATTTTCTTTTGTGTATTGTATTTCTATGATCACTTCTAAAAATGCTATTTACTTAAAAAATTCCTGTATTTTCAAAATCATCTTAACAATGTTGGTTTATTCATGAGCAATCACTTTCTTTCTCTCTCTCACACACACACACACACACACACACACACACACACACACACACACACACACACACACACACAAATAACTGCATCCTCAATTTAGTAGAAATATCTCGTACTATTCTGTAGCCTTGTGTGATCGTGACTTGCATGCTAATTCAAATACATCTGATTTTTGTCCCCTTCAGGATTTAATTTTTATTAAGAGGGACTCACAAGCAAAGTTAATCTTTGATGCAGTTTTCCGCTGCTTGATTAGTTTTGTATTGCAGCATAACATTCTGTCTCCCAACCCTGAACTCAGTCCTCAGGCTCATCTCTCCTTAAAAGGCATCAGCTTGCTGCTCAGGCCTTATCTTGGCCAGCTAACTAGAATTAGCCTAGGTTTATCTCATTAAAGCGGCAGGAGGAGAAGAGGCTCGGCTATGGATGCTTCCAAGAGACATTAATCTCACTTGTTGGAAATCTGATTTTGCAGCACAGGAGGCGTTTGCTTGGCGGCACACTTTCTGCCTGCAGCCATTTGCAATGGACTTCCTCTACTGGCAGGTGGGAAGATGGTGATGATCCACACAGAGCTCTATGCCTGCAGCACTGCTGTATTAAATTAATATTGAACCAATGAACCATTTTAATTTTGAGCTAGGACTCATCTCATTTTTTTAATCCCTTCTTTCCATAGTGTCAGCTCTAAAACCACATTTGTACATAGGGTTTAGATGTGCTGTGTTGCTATGCATGTTGAATGACTGGATGGTTGATTTAATGAATTTATCTCCCTGACTTCATATTTGTCCAACATTCTCAACTGACTTATGTAAACATGCAAAATACCCCTGGGCTCCAGATCTTTAGCATTTGTTAAGGCTGAGTACTGGGGGAAGTAGGGCATTGATTTCTGGGGTAACATGATTAAAATGGGTTCAACAGGACACTTCATTTAAAACCTGTCAACAAC
The DNA here is from genome assembly GCF_027579695.1 of Neoarius graeffei. Classification (NCBI taxonomy): domain Eukaryota; kingdom Metazoa; phylum Chordata; class Actinopteri; order Siluriformes; family Ariidae; genus Neoarius; species Neoarius graeffei. Next base: position 42,668,478 of record NC_083572.1, read on the forward strand.
AGTCCCAGAAGTGTGGTGAAGGACGCTAGAATGCAAGTTAGCCTGTCTCCTACTGTTTATTTTTTTCATATTTACTTTGACAGCATGTTTATCCTCAAATTTATATTGTAGTCAATGTGAATTAACCTAACATTTGGTATTAGCAGTGTTATCATGACAAGTGATGTGTGTTTGCCTGAGACCTTTGGTGAAGATGCCAATCAGGAAAGCTGATCACATAATGGCTGTTGCCATAATCACAGGGAGTGCCATCTGTGATCAAGTCTGCCAATGGAAAGTCTGAAAAAGACAGAGGAGACAAGAGAAATCACTCAATAACATTTCAGTCCTGCAAACTATATCACGTACACACACACCAAATGTAAATGTCTCATGTAATTATCACCCTGCAATTTAACATGCTTAACATTTCACTAACCTGTGTACACAGTAGACTTTTTTGCAATGGAAAAGTGCAGCTCCAAGCATGCAACAGCTATCTCTTTCCATGCTTGCCTATGCTGTAAAATGGATACCTGATGTGAGTCAGTTGTGGTGTATGTTGCACTCACCTATAAACCAAGGTCTGGAATCAATTTAGAGGTTGTTAATGTGCCAACGCTAATGGGGAACGGCATATAAACACTCTGCATATAAAGGTACTTCGTCTGGAGAGGCATATGGTGGTGGAGTTCATAAAGAGCACCCGTCAGATATCCGGCCATTATTTTTGGCATGTGTAGGTTCAAAGGAGCTGCTGAAAAATAAATATGTTATAGCTTTGAAACTGAATAAAAACACCTGCTAAATTAGTCTTGCCCCAAACAAGTGGGAATCAACTGGAGGGGGAAAAAAACCTGTCCCAAACCTGTTTGACATAATTTATGATGACTGTGCATTTTTTTAGGTCAGAAATGTCTATAACCATACAGCTTTTAAGCAGTTCTCTCTAATTATTAAATCTTTAACTCATTTCTGTATAGATACAGCACATTAACATCTGCTTATGTAAGAAGGTGGTTTTAATAAGTGTATACGTAGGTTTATTTGATACAGATTTGAAAGTGGAGCACCAGAAGCTTCTTTCATTGCTCTGGCAGTGAATATAGCTTTGGAACGTGCTTAGGACTGAGCTGTGCAGCACAAAGAGTATTAAAAAAAAAAATCTCCCAGTTAAGATGATCTCATCTTATGGATGCTTTTACAAAATTGTGCTCTAGCTCTCCAATGCTCAAGTGGTATAAATCCAGCAGAAGGCATTCTCTGTTGGTTTGATGATGCTGAGCTTGTCATGCCACTGACCCATCATGTTCTGTACCCTACTTTTTATTCCTCAGCTTATATAGATGCTCTGGGAGTTCCGTTCTAATCCCAAAGCATAGATCACTTAGACTGGGTAGTGGAGTTTATCAGGACCCAGGTGAGCACATGGTGCAGGTTGTCAGTGTTGCCTGAAGGTTACTCTGAGGTTATTTCCTGTAGTGGAGAACACCTGTGCGCCCAGTGTGCCACATTTGGCTTGGCGAATGCAGTGATTTGTTAGTTTTTGCAGGTAGTGCGATGTTTCCCCAATTGGCTGCTTCTGCAGTACACTTACTCTCAGCAAAATTTTGTTTCTAGTGGTCAGGAGAAGTTTGTAAAATTATTGGAACTATAAATTATAAATGCAAGCCATTCTTTGATGCAAAAAATTTATAATTATAAGTAATGAGGGATTAGAGCTAAAAACAAATGATGCACATAATATGTGTCAGAGTTGTTTTGGTTTGTGAATGCCAGATCAAATGGCACTGGAAGAACCCTATAATACATGGTGGCTTACTGTGAACCATGGAGAAGAGGGACACAAAGGCGCAGAGATGGTGAGAGAGAAGTGGAGGGAGGGGAAGTTGTCCTCTAGGCAGCACCAAGAACAATGTCAGGTTTGTTCGGTGCGGCTGAACTCCGGAGAGCTGGCAGCTTTGTCCATCCTTTCCGCAGCTTTATTCTTTCCCCTCTGTCCACTGTCCTCTGCTGCTTACCTCCATAAGTGCTTGTGCAAAGTTCATAAGGCTTCCCTCTGTTTGTGCGGCCCATAAAGGCAGCCCCATCCTGCTGGCACTTGAAGGGAGTGCCAAGGGACCTGGATTGACACAGCAGTGAGTGTTCTCAGTGTCTGGTTTTGGCAGTCTGCTCCCACAATTAAACACACCACAGTGTTTTTGCTAAATCCCATTCTCTGTCATTTGAAGTGGACTGATATTTTAGAGCAGTGGATGAGTCAAGATGAAACTTGTTTGTGCTATTTGTTAAATGAAGATGAATGATGACTAATCACTGTATTTCATCTTTATAAACAGATCCACTGTTTTCTTAACCTAGTGTAAGATTTATTTTTCACTGATGGCGGTACCTTTATTGCCTTTCATTTGCTTGAACAGCCGTTGCTCATGTTCACACATGACCGATCATTCTCGTTCATCAGAATTAGGCTTAAGTGATTTATTGCTTTGATAAAAATCTGAGGTTGAGGCATTTGTTGGAATACAACGCAAAACTTTGATATACAGGAAAAATGTAGAAAGACTGGTTATGTCTTTTATCTAGTTAGCTAAGATAATTAACTTCAGCCAGAGAGGATGGAATTAATGAAACTTCCAAGAAGCAAACTCGCAAGTACATTCATTATAATTGATTTTTAATTAAGATTTTTTTTTCTGGTGCCTGTAAATTTAATGATATTCCAAGTAATTGATGCCACTTCTTAGGATCATACTTCCTACAGCAAAAGTGACCTAATAAAAGCATGGAAAATGCTATATGCAGCTGATGCATCAGCTTGATATAAGCTTATGTAGAATCTCTTCTGCATTTTTTTATTCAAGGAAATTTTTTCAGTGCTTTGAAGATTTTTCTGTCCTTTAACGACCCATATCAGTATAATTCAAACATAACCTCTACCCTCCCCCACTTCCAATTTTCCACCTCCCTCTTCCTTGTTAAACTGTGAGTCATACACCCCATTCCACATCATATATCATCTTGATTCTCCCCAGAACTCCCTACTCCCCAATGTAATGGGAGAGGACTGGGTTTTTCCCCAGTTTGCTGGTAATAGTTTGTTACTAGCCCACCTATGGCTATGTTGTGAGTCAAATAAATATCACATGCTCTTTGGATTTCTGGTCATGTTCTTGATTATGTTCCCATTGAACTGATGCCAATTAGTGAAACATAAGCAGGTGTTTACAGATGTTTTGGAGAACCAGAGCAGAGTGTTATATTGTGCTCACTTCATGCTCACTTCTGTGTGTGTTTGCATAAGCTCATTGATGCTATTATTGCAGAAATGCAGATATACACTGCCCGGCCAAAAAAAGGTCACCATTTGGATTTAAAGAAGCAAATACATAAGATCATTTGATTGGATAATTACTGCAGTGATTGTGTTTCAGCCTGCAACAATTATTTTAACCCAAACTGATGCAGTGAGTAGCTTCTCATTTCTTAAACAAACATGTCGGAAGACATATCCCATGCTCATGGAAAAGACGTTACTGTGTTTCAGAAGGGTCTAATTATCTGCCTGCATCAAGCAAAGAAAAGAACTCAGGAAATTTCTGAAATGACTGAAATTGGGTTAAGAACTGTTCACTGCATTATTGAAACCTGGAAGGATAGTACCGGTAGTAAACCTTAAAATTTGTGGAAAAAGTGCGGCTGGAAAAATATCCTAACTGACCATGATCAGAGATCACTTAAATTCTTGGTGAAGTTGAATTGTTAAAAAAAAAAATGACAGTAGAACTCATGGCTATGTTTAATAGTGAAATTAAGAACATTTCCAGACTTACAATGTGAACAGAACTCACATGATTGGCACTAAACAGCTGTGTGTCCATAAGAAAACCACTTGTTAGTGAGACTAATAGGAGAAAAGGCTTCAATTTGCTAGGGAGCATAAAGACTGGACTGTGGAGCAATAGAAGAAGGTCATGTGGTTTGATAAGTCCAGATTTACCCTATTCCTGAGTGATGAGTGTGTCAGGGTAAGAAGGGAAGCACATGAAGTGATGCATCCATCATGTATAGTGGTCACTGTACAAGCCTCTGGAGGCAGTGTTATGATCTGGGGTTGTTTCAGTTGGTCAGGTTGAGGCTCAGCAACATTATGGGGCAATAAAATGAAGTCAGCTGATGACCTGAATGTACTGAATGAACAGGTCATCACATAAATGGATTTTTTCTTCCCTGATGGCATGGGCTCAAATTAGGGCTCAGATTGTAAAAAAGTGGTTCAGGAAGCACGAGGAATCATTTTCACACATGAATTGGCCACCACAGAGTCCCAGCCTTAACCCTATTGAGAATCTTTGGGATGTGCTAGAGAAGACTTTATGCAGTGGTTTGACTCTCCCATCCTCAACACAAGATCTCGGTGAAAAATTAATACAACGCTGGACTGAAATAAATGTTGTGACATTGCATAAGTTTATGGAAGCAATGCCATGGTGAATGCATGCTGTAATCAAAGCTAAAGGTGGCCCAACCAAATATTAGAGTGCACAACTTTTTTTTTTTTTGACAAGGCAGTGTACAATAATATTATTTCTACAAGAACACTTGAATGATTACAGTAGTTGAAACTTTAAACTCTACATACACTAATATGCATAATAAGATCTTACCTTGGATTACACTTCTGCATATGTCAGTGGACTTTTTTTATTTCATTTTTTTTTCCCTCAAACTATGTGTCCCGATTCAACATTCCTTCACTGGTGCCTGCCTGCCTCTCTCTCTCTCTCTCTCTCTCCCTCCCTCCCTTTCCCCACCCATCCAGTGCAGTGAATAGCTCTCAGATCAGGCTTTGTGCAACATGATTGTCACTCACTTAATGAGCTCCTTTGCCAAGGGAGAGGCTCTGGCAGCATACGGTTTCCCTGTGCCTCTCATCTTGTGGCCGCCTACAGAGCACTTTGTCAGTTCCTCGTATCACGTATTCTTGTCTGCATTCTGTTTTCAGTCTGTAGTAATGTGTATCAGAGGAAGAGCTTAGCCAGAGGCAGAAGGAAACAAGAGAATGGAGCGAGGACTTGTGAGTAGTGAGACTTCTGTTTTGTGTGCTTTGGCTGAGCTTCTTATAAGTGTGTCAGGTGGGGGATTACAGTAACAGAGCAAGTGTTTTGGGTCTCTGCACATGTGTTATGCATGTCAGGTTAGGAAGAAAGGTGAGATTTAAGTGTTAGTGGATAAAGAGATTTAAGGATTTCTCTCTTTTTTCATTTTGCTTTTTGGTGTCTATACAACAAATAAGAAAAGTGTTTGGATGTCTTGTTTCTTTCTCAACTCACTGAAGTACATTATACTCATTTATTGTGCTGTATGTCATACTATGAACATCTGTTCTGCAAGAATGCATGTTCTTTTTCTTTATGAAAAGTGCATCAATTTGAATTGTGTGCTTTTGTGCAAAAATGAGCAAACATTTACATCCTGCTGCTTTTATGGTGACAGTTGTTAGAAAGCTTCCTGTGAAGCTGGACTTTCTCAGTTAGTCAATCGTAAAATAAGAGATAAAAGAGATACAACAGGCTTATGTAAGCACTGGAATGATGAACAAGCACAGGACATTTTTTGAGTATAAGCGCCTAATCTTTAAACAGTCTGTCATGAAGAGTTTCTCCAGAACATCATAGGAAGTTCACGTTTGTATCATTCCTCAGAGCACTTATGAATCACACATCAAGAACCTGAAACTCAGTGGCCAGTATATTTTATTGTAGAAACAGAGCAATAGGTAAAAACAAACAAGAGCTATTTATTACGCCACACACTGTTCCACCTTAGCCATACCAATTTTCCACAGCACTGGGAAATCAAAATCTCCCTCTTCAGCACAGAAAGCAAATTGGCTTCAGGTTCTAATGCAGGGGATCTGGAATGTAATTTTCATCCATCTTTCCCAACTGTGACCAGTTGCTTTCTTGGAGATTACCAACATCCATCAGATGTTGGGAGTGAATGTGGTGAGGGTCTTGGCAGTTTCTGTTCCTACCAAATAATCCAGCGGTCTCTCCTGTGAAATTGCTCTCAGCAATTTCAGTGGGTTTCTACTCACTTCATGCTCCTTGGAGTGAATCACAGGCAAACATCATTATTGTCCTGAGAATGGATCCTCCGTGATTCACAGACTTCAAAGAGACAGAAATAGAAGGTAAAAAATCAGAGAAAGTAATTCCCTTTGTGTTCACAAACATAAGCTCACATTTACCTGCAATTTTAATTATGATTTTTCCCCCTCACTTGTTCTACCTACAAATCCCAATCCATCTCTCTCACCTCTTTTCATTCTCTCTTTCTCTCTTACTTTCGACTTGACAGCACATCTGTGATCACAGAGCCCCTATAACACATTCGCTTTCATTCTTTACTGCCTTGCATGTAACCTCAGCTGTACATAATTTTTTCCCCTGTAGTGCAGTCTGTAGTGGCACTGTTTTTCCTCAAGCTGACTTGAAAAGCACATCCTTGCAATTTAGAATACAACATGTGGTACTCAAATAGGTTCTGTTTCCTGAGCCATACAGGCATTATATTACTGCAGCAATAATGCTAAAAAGAAACAGAGAAATTTAAGTGCTGAGACAAATCCAGTCTGCTCTAGAATTGTTTGGTATCCTTGGGAAAGATGGATAAATTAAAATCCATGTATCCATCCTTTTTTCCATACTGCTTACCTGTCAGAGTCACAGGGGAAGTTGGAGCCAATCCCAGATGACTTCAGGTGGGATGTGGGATACACACTGAGCAGGTCACCACAGGGTTAACACAGAGACAAGCAACCATTCGCACTCCCATTCACACCTATGGACGATTTAGAGTAGCCAGTTGACGTAATCCACATGTCTTTGGACTGTGGGAAGAAACTGGAGCACCCTGAAGGAAACCTACACAGGCATATGGAGAACATGCAAACTGCACACAGAAAGACCCCAGCTGACACAAAGTTTGAACCCAGAACCTTCTTGCTATGAGGCGACCGTGGTAACTACTGCATCATCAGGCTGCCAATTATCAAAATGTATGTGGATAATTAGCTTAAACTGGGACTGATTTAACAGAGGTAAGAGTCGGGAATCTGAGAGCACTCCTCAAAAGAGAAATCACTCTTTTTAGAGAATCCCCTGAAACATTTTCCAGGGCTGTGGATTTTACTTTTCAATTCAGACCACAGGTTTTTAATCAGGTTGATGTCAGGGGACCATGTCAAAATCTTGGTTCTATGTTCATTGAGCCACTTTTGTGTGGACTTGGACATTTTGGATTAACTGTCTTGCTGAATGATCCAACCACAACCCAGCTGTAGCTTCTTGGCAGAGGCAGCTGGATTTTCATTCAAACTCTCCTGGTGCTTCATGGAGTCCATGATGTAGATCATCTACCATATCTAATATTTAACAAAGGTTCTTTTCTGTATAATGGTGACCCCCAAAAGCTACAATCTTCTGCAGATCTCTAAGGAGGATACTTCAAGTAATTTTTGCATCTCTAAGCAAACTACATACTTTGCATGGGGCAAAATATACTTGTACCTTCTTCCAGGCAGGTTCATTATCAGGTCCACTTAATTATTGCTCTACCAGTGGATATGAGCATTTTCAGCTATGTGACTGTTTCTGTAGCCATTGCCTGATTTATGAAGGGCATCACACTTTTGTTTCTTTTCATTTGTGTGTTCTATACTTTTCCCAATGTTGATAAATGACTTATGGAATTTGCCCCTTCGTGTCATCTCAGTGAAACAGGAGGTCATGGAGGATGACTTAAGATTCCTAAACTTTCAGGTTTAAAAAAAAAAGAGACTCCAAACAACTCTTTCAGTTGTATTTTGTTCATAAGACTATATTTCTAAGTATGTCAGTAATTATGACAAACATGATTTTTGTAATAATAATAATCACTATGGGTGCCTTCGCAGCTTCGCTGCTTGGCCCCCAATAATACTAATGGCGGCACGGTGGTGTAGTGGTTAGCGCTGTCGCCTCACAGCAAGAAGGTCCGGGTTCGAGCCCCGTGGCCGGCGAGGGCCTTTCTGTGCGGAGTTTGCATGTTCTCCCCGTGCCCGTGTGAGTTTCCTCTGGGTGCTCCGGTTTCCCCCACAGTCCAAAGACATGCAGGTTAGGTTAACTGGTGACTCTAAATTGACCGTAGGTGTGAATGTGAGTGTGAATGGTTGTCTGTGTCTATGTGTCAGCCCTGTGATGACCTGGCGACTTGTCCAGGGTGTACCCCGCCTTTTGCCCGTAGTCAGCTGGGATAGGCTCCAGCTTGCCTGCGACCCTATAGAACAGGATAAAGCGGCTAGAGATAATGAGATGAGATAATAATAATAAAGTGCTGTAACAACAGTCTTCAGGATTCTTTTCAGTGCCCTTTAATGTTTTGAAGAATGTTAACACTTTTGACTTCCCACAACATTGTCTATGTTTGATTTATAATATTACATATTTTGAAATTTGGTATAGATATTAAGTTCGCAATGACAGAGGTTGTTGTTGCAGGTTTCCAGTAGAACAAGGGTTGTTTTTTTCAATTACAAATAACATGGAAATACATTACAAACTTTGTTCATTTACACTTTCTTGTTGGGTTTACATGTCCCTACTCTCAGTCTATCCATCCCATCCATCCATCCATTATCTGTAGCCACTTATCCTGTACAGGGTCGCAGGCAAGCTGGAGCCTATCCCAGCTGACTATGGGCAAGAGGTGGGGTACACCCTGGACAAGTCGCCAGGTCATCACAGGGCTAACACATGGAGACAAACAACCATTCACACTCACACCTACGGTCAATTTAGAGCCACCAATTAGACTTTGGACTGTGGGGGGGAAACTGGAGCACCTGGAGGAAACCCACACAGACACAGGGAGAACATGCAAACTTCACACAGAAAGGTCCTTGTCGGCCACTGGGCTTGAACCCAGGACCTTCTTGCTGTGAGGTGACAGTGCTAACCGCTACACCACCATGCTGCCTACTGTCAGTCTAGTTATCCATATTCCTTTGAATATCCTTCAATCCATCTCCATTACAAAGTCTCAGAAAGGCAAACCTGGGGTAATTCAGTGGCTTATACTTATGCAGTGAGGGAAAACAACACAATTTAATGCAAAACATGTCATGACACAAGGTGACATGCTGTAAATATTTGGTAACTATAGCAACTGATTTTACAAGGTGGGAAAATCTGACAAGAGCACAGGAGATGAAGTTAGATGTCAGTTTAGCTGCATTCTTTGCCAGACATAGAAAGTGAACAGTCATTTTATAAACTAGAAAACATTTAGATCGTCAACTACTTTTACTTTATGAACAGTGCCTCACTTGACCACAACATTCAGAACAATGGCATCAACATCATGCATGGGGGATTTTCTACATTCACTCCATTGTGCTGAAATGTATTTATAGCATAAGCTGCCTTATGCTATAATACTGCCTTGAGCAGTATTTGGCTGCATGATTTGCCAACAGCTCAAAAGAAGACAAGAAATGACTTTTCACTGGTGAATGCTTTGACACTGTTTTTTCCTTTTATTACTGAGGGGCTTTATGCAGGATAAAAGGCAGGTTTATAGTTTCTTACTTATTGTTTTTATTGTTTCTCTTGCTTCTTATTGTTTGTCTTCTTTTTAAAGGTGTTATGTGTAAGAATTTATACAATTTTTAGTGTAAAACATTCAAATATTATCAACAGAATGTGAAGAAATAACAATTTTGACATGATGTCAAAGACATCCAGGTACGGTATCATGTTGCAGAGCTATCTATTGAGGTTAGCACGCTATCCAGCTAGCCCTGAAACAGGATGGTCTATCTGTCTTGTAATACCACTTTGTAGTCAAGAGGGCTAGATTACAGACCTTCCACTCACATACTTGGGCATTTGGATTAATGTAAACATGCAGTACCACTGGTAGAAAGTGGACTTTATGGTGCATGTAAACTATCAAGCTAGGTGAGTTAGTTAACGGTGAATAAAGCTAATAAGGCTGTAAAAAATGGCCTTCATACAAACAAAATAGCCTTGATCCTAAGAAAGTTGTGTTTACTAAGGCTTTAAAAATTTCGTCTAGCGGGAAGTCTGGTAAGAAATGTGAACTTGCATTTATTGATGAACCTTTTCAAAAAGTTAGTAGGTGCGTTTGAAAGAGTACGTCTCTTTCCGTGATCACATCAAGCTTCAGAAGATACATAAGTAATAAAACATGATGTGGCTTATTGTTGTAGGAAAACAGCCCATACTGGGGTGGTCTGATATGCCTGACACAATGTATAGGGGCCTTGACACATGACTTTGCATGCATATGGAGAAGCAGTAATAACATGAGCAGCATTGTTCCAACACCCATCTACCTTATGGACACTCACGAGATGGCACATCAGAAGCAAGACACCCCTGTTTGTCAGGTTTTTGATTGATTGATTGATTGAAGTGTTTATTTTGAATATGAAAACCAAGATAACAAAAATAAAATAAAACAAAACATTTAAACATAATACATAGAAATACATATTCGAAAAGGAGTGAGAAGAAGTATAACTTATAAACTCCCACCCTTTCTCCTGAAATAATAAATAACAATAGCAAGCTTCCTTGTTACCTGTCTAAATGCTCATGCCTGATACTTATAGATAAATAAAATGTATTTCTAACTTTGTATTTAGAAAACCTAAATGTAATTTACATATATCCATATATATACACACACATACATACATATCTACATACATACGGTATACATATATACATCCCTAAATACACACACCTCCCCATACGTACAACCCCGATTCCAAAAAAGTTGGGACAAAGTACAAATTGTAAATAAAAACGGAATGCAATGATGTGGAAGTTTCAAAATTCCATATTTTATTCAGAATAGAACATAGATGACATATCAAATGTTTAAACTGAGAAAATGTATAATTTAAAGAGAAAAATTAGGTGATTTTAAATTTCATGACAACAACACATCTCAAAAAAGTTGGGACAAGGCCATGTTTACCACTGTGAGACATCCCCTTTTCTCTTTACAACAGTCTGTAAACGTCTGGGGACTGAGGAGACAAGTTGCTCAAGTTTAGGGATAGGAATGTTAACCCATTCTTGTCTAATGTAGGATTCGAGTTGCTCAACTGTCTTAGATCTTTTTGGTTGTAGCTTCCGTTTTATGATGCGCCAAATGTTTTCTATGGGTGAAAGATCTGGACTGCAGGCTGGCCAGTTCAATACCCGGACCCTTCTTCTACACAGCAATGATGCTGTAATTGATGCAGTATGTGGTTTGGCATTGTCATGTTGGAAAATGCAAGGTCTTCCCTGAAAGAGACGTCGTCTGGATGGGAGCATATGTTGCTCTAGAACCTGGATATACCTTTCAGCATTGATGGTGTCTTTCCAGATGTGTAAGCTGCCCATGCCACACGCACTAATGCAACCCCATACCATCAGAGATGCAGGCTTCTGAACTGAGTGCTGATAACAACTTGAGTCGTCCTTCTCCTCTTTAGTCCGAATGACACGGCGTCCCTGATTCCCATAAAGAACTTCAAATTTTGATTCGTCTGACCACAGAACAGTTTTCCACTTTGCCACAGTCCATTTTAAATGAGCCTTGGCCCAGAGAAGACGTCTGCGCTTCAGGATCATGTTTAGATACGGCTTCTTCTTTGAACTATAGAGTTTTAGCTGGCAACGGCGGATGGCACGGTGAATTGTGTTCACAGATAATGTTCTCTGGAAATATTCCTGAGCCCATTTTGTGATTTCCAACACAGAAGCATGCCTGTATGTGATGCAGTGCTGTCTAAGGGCCGGATGATCACGGGCACCCGGTATTGTTTTCCGGCCTTGACCCTTACGCACAGAGATTCTTCCAGATTCTCTGAATCTTTTGATGATATTATGCACTGTAGATGATGATATGTTCAAACTCTTTGCAATTTTACACTGTCGGACTCCTTTCTGATATTGCTCCACTATTTGTCGGCACAGAATTAGGGGGATTGGTGATCCTCTTCCCATCTTTACTTCTGAGAGCCACTGCCACTCCAAGATGCTCTTTTTATACCCAGTCATGTTAATGACCTATTGCCAATTGACCTAATGAGTTGCAATTTGGTCCTCCAGCTGTTCCTTTTTTGAACCTTTTAATTTTTCCAGCCTCTTATTGCCCCTGTCCCAACTTTTTTGAGATGTGTTGCTGTCATGAAATTTCAAATGAACCAATATTTGGCATGAAATTTCAAAATGTCTCACTTTCGACATTTGATATGTTGTCTATGTTCTATTGTGAATACAATATCAGTTTTTGAGATTTGTAAATTATTGCATTCCGTTTTTATTTACAATTTGTACTTTGTCCCAACTTTTTTGGAATCGGGGTTGTACATACAGTGGGGCAAAAAAGTATTTAGTCAGCCACCAATTGTGCAAGTCCTCCTACTTAAAAAGATGAGAGATGCCTGTAATTTTCATCATACGTATACCTCAACTATGAGAGACAGAATGGGGGGAAAGAATCCAGGAAATCACATTGTAGGATTTTTAATGAATTAATTGGTAAATTCCTCGGTAAAATAAGTATTTGGTCACCTACAAACAAGCAAGATTTCTGGCTCTCACAGACCTGTAACAACTTCTTTAAGAGGCTCCTCTGTCCTCCACTCGTTACCTGTATTAATGGCACCTGTTTGAACTCGTTATCAGTATAAAAGACCCCTGTCCACAACCTCAAACAGTCACACTCCAAACTCCTCTATGGCCAAGACCAAAGAGCTGTCAAAGGACACCAGAAACAAAATTGTAGACCTGCACCAGGCTGGGAAGACTGAATCTGCAATAGGTAAGCAGCTTGGTGTGAAGAAATCAACTGTGGGAGCAATTATTAGAAAATGGAAGACATACAAGACCACTGATAATCTCCCTCGATCTGGGGCTCCATGCAAGATCTCACCCCATGGGGTCAAAATGATCACAAGAACAGTGAGCAAAAATCCCAGAACCACACGGGGGGACCTAGTGAATGACCTGCAGAGAGCTGGGACCAAAGTAACAAAGGCTACCATCAGTAACACACTACGCCGCCAGGGACTCAAATCCTGCAGTGCCAGACGTGTCCCCCTGCTTAAGCCAGTACATGTCCAGGCCCGTCTGAAGTTTGCTAGAGAGCATTTGGATGATCCAGAAGAGGATTGGGAGAATGTCATATGGTTAGATGAAACCAAAATAGAACTTTTTGGTAAAAACTCAACTTGTCGTGTTTGGAGGAGAAAGAATGCTGAGTTGCATCCAAAGAACACCATACCTACTGTGAAGCATGGGGGTGGAAACATCATGCTTTGGGGCTGTTTTTCTGCAAAGGGACCAGGACGACTGATCCGTGTAAAGGAAAGAGTGAATGGGGCCATGTATCGTGAGATTTTGAGTGAAAACCTCCTTCCATCAGCAAGGGCATTGAAGATGAAACATGGCTGGGTCTTTCAGCATGACAATGATCCCAAACACACCGCCCGGGCAACAAAGGAGTGGCTTCGTAAGAAGCATTTCAAGGTCCTGGAGTGGCCTAGCCAGTCTCTAGATCTCAACCCCATAGAAAATCTTTGGAGGGAGTTGAAAGTCCGTGTTGCCCAGCGACAGCCCCAAAACATCACTGCTCTAGAGGAGATCTGCATGGAGAAATGGGCCAAAATACCAGCAACAGTGTGTGAAAACCTTGTGAAGACTTGCAGAAAACGTTTGACCTCTGTCATTGCCAACAAAGGGTATATAACAAAGTATTGAGATGAACTTTTGTTATTGACCAAATACTTATTTTCCACCATAATTTGCAAATAAATTCTTTAAAAATCAGACAGACAATGTGACTTTCTGGATTTTTTTTTTCTCATTTTGTCTCTCATAGTTGAAGTGTACCTATGATGAAAATTACAGGCCTCTCTCATCTTTTTAAGTGGGAGAACTTGCACAATTGGTGACTGACTAAATACTTTTTTGCCCCACTGTACATACATACAATACATACATATACCCATATAAAATATATCTATTATAAGCATACACCTTCACCTACAGTATGTACGCACAACACACACACAGACACGAAAAGTAACAGAAAAGTGTTCTCATAACACTTAGTGCTACCCATCACCTCCCTTATCCCTGTACCTCTTGAAAACAGTGTCTTTGAACCTTATTTTAAACTGTTTCATGTTTGGACACTGCTTCAACTCCATGGTGAACCTGTTCCATAGTCTCACCCCGCTAACTGAAACACAAAAACTTTTCCTGTTTGTACGAAATAAAGTTAAATTAAAGTTATTTTTCCCCTTAAATTATAACTCCCCTCATGGATACTGAATAATTTCTGTATATTTATTGGTAATAGATTATTTTTAGCTTTGAACATTATTTGAGCTGTTTGATAATCCACGATGTCTGTAAATTTTAGTAATTTGGACTGTAGAAATAAGGAGTTTGCGTGTTCCTGATAGCCAACATTGTGAATGATCCGTATTGCTCTTTTTTGAATGATGGTTAGTGGCCGTAGTGAAGTTTTGTAGTTGTTGCCCCAAACCTCAGCACAGTATTGAAAGTATGGTGAGACTAGGGAACACTAAAGAGTGTGGAATGATTTCTGATCCAAAACTTTTTTTGCTTTGTTTATTATTGCAATGCTTCTTGAGACTTTAGTTTGTACATGTTTGATATGCGCAAACTATATCAAACATGTACAGTGTATCTGTAGAGTGTATTTTTCTTTTTGCAAGCATTTTGTAGACCTTTTGTAATCCATGGGCAATTTGTATATGTGAGGTTTCCAAGTTGAACTGTAAAACATTGTCATATTATGCATAGGGATAATAAACACATTGAAAAGATCTCTTGAAAATTTTCCACCGTTATTGTGATTACCCCCATGAGCTGCATCTCAAATCAAAAACTCTGACCTTACTTTCTCAAGTATTTACTTATATAGAAAATTCAGAAGATTGGTATGCAAAGCAGACCTTTTTGTAGGCTTGAAGGCATGAGAGGTTTTTATAAGTCAAACAATCATAGGTAAACTAGTTGGTGTTTGTACTCAATAACCATCTAGAATAGTACATAAATATATGATTTGACATGCAATGCTAGTTTCTATATTTCTAATAATAATTTGTAAAATAAATAAATGAAAGAATCAAAAGCAACTCTATTTGAGGTTTGGAAATCCTGGTATAAATGACCAGTGGAGCTGACAGTTGAATCAAGTTAGCTGCCAAATGGAAGGTTATTGAGCTTCCGAAGTAATGGAGATGAACTCTTCACTATTGCAGATCATTTTTACAATGCATCCATAAATGTTCATAATCCTCATGATAAACATTAGCCAGCTATTTATGAGCCAGTTTAAACCATATTTATAAATTGATTGCTTTATTCTGAACAGTAAAAAAAAAAAAAAAAATTATAAAAATTGCAATCATCAAAACATCATCATAAACAAACAGAATAGCATCGCCACAAGGCAGTAACATAATGTTCAGAAAGGATTAGGAAGAAGTAAATAACTTATCAAATCCTAACCCTCTATAACACCGCTAATCATTGTCACTTTCCGCTATAATAAACTATATATACAAAAGAAAACAAAAGCAACAAACAAAAAAGAAAACATACGAAGACATACCAACATGGTATAATATCGACCAAATCAAATCATACATACAGATACTTATGTTATGCATATATACACACATACAATACATATATACAGTACATACATATACACATACCTATAACTATACACATCCATACGTACAGACACCCATATCATAATTATGCATATTATGCTTATATATAATATACAATTATGCGCATATATATATATATATATATATATATATATATATACACACACACATTTTATATAAAATATATATCCGTATGTACCCATACCCACATATATACACTTATATTATCAATAGAATGTTATTGTAATACCTCCTCCCTATACCTCATAAATGATCACAATGTGCACTCAACTACCTCATTTAGATTTCAAAGCCAGCAATTGACGAAGCATTTAGCTTAAGTTTAACACAATTGTAGATGAATTCGGTTGCTGCAGTCAGAATTATAGAGTCCTGTACCTATAATTACTGTGGTTACCTTGGCCTTTAATTTTGTATTTATTACAATCCTATTTTATCCAGAAGATATAACGTTTAAACCTGGTTACTTTGGCACAAGATAAAGTAGTCCAAATTTTATTCTCAGTTATTGCTGAATATTCTTGTCTGGAAAAAACCTGTGAAGTCTGTTAATGTTTTCAACTGTAGAGAAGAACCTATGAATAAGCTTGTTTTGTAAGCTTGTTAAAAATAAGCAAAAGAAATGTGTTTTCTTAATTTAGGCATCCATTTGGAACAGCAGAACTACATTGGTGCTTGAAAGTTTGTGAACCCTTTAGAATTTTCTATATTTCTGCATAAATATGACCTAAAACATCATCAGATTTTCACACAAGTCTTAAAAGTACGGTAGATAAAGAGAACCCAGTTAAACAAATGAGACAAAAATATATTTGATCATTCATTTATTGAAGAAAATGATCCAATATTACATATCTGTGAGTGGCAAAAGTATGTGAACCTCTAGGATTAGCAGTTAATTTGAATGTGAAATTAGAGTCAGGTGTTTTCAGTCAATGGAATGACAATCAGGTGTGAGTGGGCACCCTGTTTTATTTAAAGAACAGGGATCTATAAAAGTCTGATCTTCACAACACGTTTGTGGAAGTGTATCATGGCACAAACAAAGGAGATTTCTGAGGACCTCAGAAAAGCATTGTTGGTGCTCATCAGGCTGGAAAAGGTTACAAAACCATCTCTAAAGAGTTTGGACTCCACCAATCCACAGACAGATTGTACTGAAATATTGAAAGCAAAGGTTTACATACTTTTGCCACTTACAGATATGTAATATTGGATAATTTCTCAATAAATAAATGACCAAGTATATTATTTTTGTCTCATTTGTTTAACTGGGTTCTCTTTATCTACTTTTAGGACTTGTGTGAAAATCTGATTATGTTTTAGGTCATATTTATGCAGAAATATAGAAAATTCTAAAGGGTTCACAAACTTTCAAGCACCACTGTATTTTTCTGACTATTTTTCCCTAGAGTGAATGTTTGTGTAGTAAAAGTTTGACCAAGACCACAGGAAAGCCAAATCAGTAAAATCAAGAAAAGCATGTTGTAGTTTACCAAATTTGGGAAGGCACTGGATTTGATGGGACTTTTAAATTGTGTTTTTGCGAGAGTCAGGGGACCTGTCCATCTCGGTTGCCTACAGTGCATTTCATTGCGACCATAGGGTTATTCGTCATCCTGTCACAGGGGAGCTTAGGTCAGGAACTCCACTGTTCATTTATTGTGGCTCAGGCTGTATCCATCAACTTCATCATCCTCTTACTCTCTTGGTCATGGCTTAACACCCACTCCATCTTCCTGTGCATCTCTATGAAGCGCTTATATATATAAAATATATATATATACACACACATTTCTCCTTTCCTCTCCCTCTCCTTGTTCATGTTTATCTCCTACTCCAGCTTAGTGTTGGTCTTCCCCTTCCCACACAAGCCTGCTCTAAAGGCTGTTGCATTTCTTGCAATTCACAACTGATGCATTTTAATGTGTTTTTTATGGTGTGAATGCAGAGACTGTAAGTTTGGAATTAAAATAATGACATTGATTTAAAAAAAAAAACACTGTTCACTTGTGTTGAAATTAACTTTGGGCACTGAAAAGACTTCATTTGAATTAAAAGACAGCCATTAAAATAATGAAAACTTCCAATAAAAACAAATGGTGGTTGTTTTTTTTTGAAAATCTTTTTGTTTGTTATGATGTGAACAATGACAATCTTCTCTTTGTTTCTTCCTGTCAGCCTTTTTCAGTGCATTTTTTTCCCCTTTAATGCTGGCAGTTTCCCCCAATGTCAGTAATTTTCAGTGTCAACTTGCTGTCTGTTTTGGCATAGAAGGGAAGGGGTTTGATGGGAGGGGAAGAAGAGAAATATAGGATTTGCATAGATACAGTAGGCAATGCATCTCTGAATGGGGGCATGACCTCTGTGAGAGAAAACAAGAAGGGAAATCCCATGGAAGCCATGCACTTCAATGGGATATCTCAACCACAAAGAAGAATCTATACTGATAATTTAACACCTAATTAGAAACGACCATACCTAGCTAAACTGGGCACATTCAGGATGCATTAGTTTCCCAACATTGTATATACTTGGTAAAAGATTGCCTTACTTGTATCCTAATCATCCTTTACTCCTCTACCCAGCATTAGCTCATGTTAACAGACTAACATTAGCTTGTTACACATTAGTTCAAGTTAAGCAGTAAAGTTAGCCTTGCTTGTTGAAGTACATTCCTAGCATCATACCTGGTTAACTGATTGTGGAATATCCCTGATGTGGGTGGAGTACAGAAGCACAGCAGGTGGGAACTGAAGTGCTTGCAAACTTTATTCTTTTCAGCTGCACTCCTGTTAATCACTCACACAGACAGACAGACAGAGTCAGCTCTTCTCTGCTCTCCCCCTCCTTTTATGCTCCATCCCTGCAACAAACACACACACACACACATTAATTAACACCAGGTGTAATGACTTAGCCACTTACCTTCCCTGACCCCACCCTCCATTCACCAACTGCCGCTTGGCCACGACCCCGTTGCCACATACCCCCACCACCCGACTTAGGCCGGGGAGCTGTCCAGTCTGAAGCAGACTTCCCCCCCCGATAGGACAGGAAGTCCACCACCACCATCTGCACCCCCGGCCTGTGGACCACCTCAAACTTAAATGGCTGGAGGGCGAGATACCAATGGGTGATCCGTGCATTGGCATCCTTCATGTGGTGGAGCCACTGGAGGGGCGCATGGTCTGAACAGAGGATGAAAGGGTGCCCCAACAGGTAGTATCGGAGGGTGAGGACCACCCACTTGATGGCAAGACACTCTTTTTTCAATGGTGCTGTTCTTGCTTTCACACATCGAGAGTTTACGGCTGATGTACAGCACGGGGCGCTCCTTACCCTCCACCTTCTGGGACAAAATGGCCCCCAGCCCTCTGTCCAATGCGTCAGTCTGCAAAATAAAGGGGAGAGAGAAGTCAGGGGAGTGCAAAAGTGGAGTGGCCCCCCCACACAGTGCAGCTTTTACCTTAGAGAAAGCCTGTTGGCACTGCTCCGTCCACTGGACTGGATCTGGAGTCCCCTTTTTAGTGAGATCGGTTCATGGGCTGGTGACATCCGAATAATTAGGCATAAACCTACAATAATAGCCAGCCAGCCCCAGGAACCATCTCACCCCCTTTTTGGTCTTGGGCCTTGGGCAGGCCGCAATCGCTGCAGTCTTGTTAATTTGGGGACGCACCTGCCCATGACCCAAGTGGAACCCCAGATACTGTACTTCCACCCACCCAATTGCACAATTCTTCTAGTTAGCTATGAGACCCACATGCCTCAGCAACTTTAGAATGGCCCTCAGATGTTCCAGGTGCCACAGCCAATCATGGCTGTAGATTATTATGTCGTCTAGGTATGCGGCTGCGTAGGCAGTGTGAGGGCGGAGGACCCTGTCCATGAGCCGCTGGAACATAGTGGGCACCCCAAATAACACAAAAGGGAGTGTGACAAATTGGTGTAATCCAAACGGTGTAGAAAAGGCCATTTTCTCTCGGGATAGAGGAGTCAAGGGGATCTGCCAATATCCCTTCGTTAGATCCAGTGTTGAATAAAAGCGAGCTGTGCCTAACCGATCAAGCAACTCATCAATGCGAGGCATTGGGTATGCATCAAATTTAGACGTTGCGTTGACTTTCCTATAGTCCACACAGAACTGGACCGACCCGTCGGTCTTGGGAACCAGGACCACTGGGCTGTTCCAGTCATGCCCATTATGCCCATTTTGAGCATGGCCTCAAGTTCATTCCGAACCACCTTTTTCTTGTGTTCAGGCAAGCAATAAGGGCAGCTACACACTACCACCCCCAGGGCATCTCAGTGTGGTGTTCTATGAGGTGGGTATGACCGGGAAGGGGCTAAAACACATTGGAAAATTCCTTTTGCAACTTGGTCACCTCCGTGAATTGGGCCAGTGAGAGGTGGTTTCCACAAGGGACTGGAGCGGTTTGAGATGTTATCTTTTTTACCTCCGGCCCCAGCTCCGACTTCTCCGGGATTACTGATGCCAATGTCATGGGGACCTCCTCGTTCCAGCGTTTTAACAGGTTGAGGTGCTAAATTTGCAATGCCCCACCCCTATCCATTCACCTCACCTCATAGTTGATGTCCCCAACTCGCTGTGTGACCTTGAAGGGTCCTTGCCACTTGGAGATTAATTTGGAGCTCGACGTGGGCAATAAATTTTTTTTTAAAAAGATTTTTTGGGGGGCTTTTTGCACCTTTATTGGATAGGACAGTGTAGAGACAGGAAATGAGCAGGAGGGAGAGGGAAATGACCTCGGGCCAGAATCGAACCCGGGTTCCTGGATTTATGGTATGGTGCCTTATCCACCTGAGCCATGACATTTAAAGTATATGACATATTGAACAGATGGAAGGAACACTTTTCCACCCTCCTCAATCAGCCTAGCAATGCCAACCTTAATGTACTGGATAGTATCCCATCGGCTGATATAGCGGAGCACCTTGAAGCGCCTCCTACCATCGAGGAGGTCTCCCAAGCCCTGAACCAGCTATCATCAGGTTGTGGGTGCAATCAGTTAATTATTGATATTAAGTGATCAATCTCGTTAAATCAGTCTCATTAAATTTTGAAGGTTAATAATTAAAATGAATCAATCCCATTGAATCGTTTACTTTGACTCCTTTGAATTGAATCATACCATAGAATCACTCATTTGAAGTGAATCGTTCAGTGAATCATTTAGGGAATCGTTCAATGAATCATTTAGGGAATCGTTCAATGAATCATTTAGTGAATCATACCATTAATCCTGGTGCTTAATAATAAATTACCAAACAGCTAAATTATGGTATATTTCCAAATTATTACGATCACTTACCATATTACATAACTTGTATATGCACCCTTTTGAATTCGAGGGAGACTGGGGACTTCATATTGTTCACACAAATAAACACAGCTTGTTTAATAAATGAATTTATTATAACAAAGATAAAAATAATAAACCAATATATACAAGCAGTGAGGTGTGTGTGTGTGTGTGTGGGTGTAGGACTTGACCATGTGTTTAGCCTCGTGTAGCTAACTACACGTGGTGGAGGCCTAGCGTGTTGGTAGCTAAACAAAAGAATTTTATCTAAACAGAACAAAGGATTAGCTCTGTGTTTAGCCTTGTGTTGCTAGTGTGAGTTTGCTAAAGGCCCTATGGCCTAGCTAAAGTGTGTTTGTTAGGCCTGGTGAGGCCTACTGAGCACGTGTTGCTAAAGACAAGAGTATTAGCCGTAGCTAACTAAAAGCTAACTTGTGGATTTCTAGCTGAGGTGTGGTTTATCAGGCCTGATGGCCTGCTGAGCACATGGTAGGCCTTGATTAGCTTTGTGTTGCTAAGCAGACAAAAGGGAAGCTGTAGCTAACCCACTAGCTCATAACCATACTGAATCCACTGAAATCTTAATGACATCAAGATGTATAATAATGAAATTATAATGTTAGTAAGAATAAAAAAAGAGAGAAGCATGCGCAGCCTATCTATTAAACAATTGAGAGAACATAGAACCAAAATAAATCAACACGCTGCGTGTCTAACAGTGTAACAGATAAACCTGGGTTTAAATTCACACTATTTCAATAAAAGCAAATTCCTAAGACTATCCTAATTATGCCCAAATGCCAAAATCTTACTTAATCCTGCCTTTAGCAAGATATGAAGAACTATTCGCCGGTGTAGTTTCAGGCCTCGCCGTGGGAGCACATGAGCCGCTCGTGATGGAGGCGTAGAAACTTTCGGGTCCAGCGGAGCACTTGGGTGGTTCCCGTGAAAGCAGAGGATTCTTGGTCCGAACCTCAGCGTTCGTGAGGAAAAGTCTCTGATCAGAATAAGATGCACAGCGCTTTGAGTTAAAAAGGATTCAATCGCTTCTTAACTTTTGACTGCCTGGGCTGCAGTCGTGACGTCACTTCTAATGCAAGTAAACCGGTTGTAACTCGGGTTGAGTTTAAAGATCGCGCGACTCTAGAGTTTACCTTTGCCAAGGGTAAGAAAGAAAATCGCGCTGAGTGATGGATCTTGCAAGAAAGAAGACGTCTTTTTGGGGTGGAGAGCGCGCCTCTTTATACGTCCAGATTCATCGGAAGCCAGACGTGAGAGACAAAGATGGAAGCGTTGTCCCATTGTTTTATGTTTCCTTGTATGATGACGTAGATGATCCCGCCCACGCGTGACGTAGGTCACACGGAAGTGGACTGGGAATTGTAGTTCTGACACAAGATGGCGGCATGATACCTACAAGGTAAAGCCCCCGGGCCTGATGCCATCCCAGCTGAAGTACTGAAGCATGGCGGGCCAGTTCTCCTGACAAACCTTCACCAACTTTTCTTGACAATCTGGGAATCTGAGGCTGTTCCACAAGACTTCAAGGACGGCACCCTAGTGAAGTTGCACAAAAAAAAAGAACAAGTTCAACTGTGAAAACTACCGTGGCATTACACTGCTCTCAATTGTGGGAAAGCTTTTCGCCAAGGTGTTCCTCAATTGCATCTGGCCTACAATTGAGGCTTATCTACCGGAAGCACAATGTAATTTCCGTGCAAGCAGATCAACCGTGGACATGATGTTTCTGCTCAGACAGCTATTAGAGAAATGCCATGAACAACAACAAGAGCTGCACCTTGTCTTCATAGACCTTGTAAAAGCCTTTAATACTGTCAGCAGACCTCTTATGTGGGGACTCCTTGTCAAGATTGGAATACCTCCCAAAGTAGCTAACATCATACAGAGCCTACATGAAGGCATGAAGGCCACAGTGTCGGTAGGCGGAGAATCCACTGATGAGTTTCCAGTCACAACAGGCTTACGCCAAGGCTGCGTCCTTGCTCCTTCCTTGTTCGTTTTGTTTTTTGCTTTTGTTGTGCAACACGCCACGATGTCCCAGTCTCCTGACGATGGTGTAAACATCAGGTACCGTGCAAATGGTGACCTATTTAATCTCAGGCGTTTACGTACCAAGCTGGCGAAAACAGCTACAGTCAGAGAGCTCTTGTATGCAGACGGTGCATGTTTTGTCAGACACGAGCATGGAACACTCCAACTCCATCAGTCGCCTGAACAGCGCTTGTAAACAATGGGGTTTGACCATCAGCAAGGACAAAACAAAAGTGCTACATCTACAGGCACATGATCCTCCCCCTACCATGCTAGAAGACAAAGCTCTCACCGTCTCCTCGAAGTTCTGCTACCTCGGCGGCACCATGTCCTCTGACTGTCAGTTAGATAAGGAGATAGAGGAGAGAATCGCTAAAGCCAGCTGGACGTTCTACTCCCTCAAACCTAAGATCTGGGACCACAGAGGTATATCCCTCAAGACAAAGCTTCTTGTGCATAATGCTGTTGTTCTTCCAACTCTACTTTATGGCAGCGAAACTTGGACGACTCTTGTAAGGCACCTCTGCAAGATCGAGTACTTTAACCAGCACTGCTTGTGCCAGCTGCTGGGGATCCACTGGTGGGATAGAGTACCAAATGTCAAGGTCCACAAGCGGGCAATGTCTCAACCAATGGAGATCCTCATACGAGGAAATAGACTATGTTGGCTAGGGCACAGTTGCAGAATGGCTGAGGACAGGCTCCCTAAGCAAGTGCTCTTCTGCAAACTGAGCTCTGGGAAGAGAAAAATCGGGAGACCACACAAAAGGTGGAAAGACTGCGTAAAAGAAGATCTCAAACTGTTCAACATGGGTGCAAACTGGTTTGAGTCCTCCCAGGACAGGAGCGCCTGGAGGGCCCTCCTACACAATGGAAAAAAGACTGCCACGTCCACCCTAGCTCAAGCAGCCAGGGCCAGACGGGAACGTCGCCATGCCAAACGGAGTTGGCATCATCAGCCTTGATGGCCATATCAAGGTATCAAGGTACAGCTCTTCAGGATCAACAACTGGGTTATTTGTTCTCTAGTTTGAGTGTTCTGCATCACTCAGTACAACCTATCTTTAATAATAGCAAAATAAGTGAAGGCCAGTGTCGTGTTTGGCTGAAGAGTTTGGCCATCAATTACTCTCACTTGGTCAAATGCATGCCACAGAGTCTCATCTCGTGACTGCTCTAACAGCAAATCCTCAAGGGAATCACCGAGAGGGGGCGGAGGAGCGGGCTGCTCCTCACTCCTCATGTTGCTCTGACGCGAGGCTGACATAGACGGCTCTGTGACAGCTTCTCCAGTCAATGCCACACCGGGATCTTTCCATGACATACTAGTGCAGGACCCACTATGTGTTAAATGTTCCATCAGTTTTTTAAACCCTGGCCAATCAGTCCCCAAAATCAATGAGTGGGTGAGACAAGGATTAACCACCGCCTTTATTCGATGCATTTGGCCCCGGAATAGAATACAGACAGACATTAAGGGATAATTGTGAACATCCCTGCGCACACACAACACTTTTTCACTGCTTGTGCTCTCCCCAATGCCTCACCTTGCACCAGGCGCTGGTGAATTGAGGTCTGATTGCAACTGGAATCCACCAATGCGTGATATGTACCCCCTTGAACACTTACCGGTATGCGATACATTCCAGCCCAATCAGGGGTGGTCTCTGGCGTGTCGGGGATATGGATTACTGCTTCCACCTCCCTTGCAGAGCCCTGATTCTGGAGATGTTCTGGCTCCCCGCCGCGCCAGCATACTGGCCCAGGCTTTCCCTCTGCACTGGTGTTATGGGTGTCACTCACCTGAAGGGGGGAGGACACAGACATGGAAGAGGGAGATGGGAGGACACCATGGATGCGACGGGCCGGTTGGGGAGGAGCCGGACGATGCCTCCGCAGTGGGGGAATGGGGTGAGGGCGAGAGGGAAAGAGAGTGGGAGGAGAGAGGGGGAGAGAAGAGAAATGAGGAGAGGCGCCTTCGCCTCATCCATCTGCCATTGGAACCGCTGCCAGATGGTCCTCCACCAACTTGATTGCCCACTGAAGCAATGCTGGGTGATGACACTGGACCTATTCCGCCATTCCTTCCGGAAGCCGAGAGATGAACTGTTCCAGTGCCACCAGGTCGATGATCCCATCAGCGTCGCAGTCTTACGCCCTCAGCCACTGCTGGCAGGCATCCTGGAGTTGTTGCCCTCAGCCACTGCTGGCAGGCGTCCCGGAGCCAAATGCGAATGGCCGTCCGACCTCCTCCAGTGTCAGCTTCTGGAACTGCTGGCAATGTTGTTCTGGGGAGTGGCTGACCTGCTGCAAGATGGCCCTCTTGAGGTCGGTGTAGACGAGCCGGCTGTCGGCAGTGAGCTGCTGCACCGTGAGCTGTGCCTCGCCTGTCAGGAGCGGGAGGAGGTGGGCTGCCCGCTGCTCGAGTGGCCACCCCCAGGTTTGGGCCGCTTGCTCAAAGAAAGCGATGAAGGCTTCTGGCTTGTCATACAGGCCAATCTTCGTGAGGGTGACGGGAGGGGAGTCCATAGTGGTGATGCTGGACGCCCCTGGTGATGCCAGCAGATGCCAGAACGCCTGGCGAACTTCCTGCTGGGCCGGCATCAAGGCTTCAAAGCACTGCTCTTGCTCCTTCCGGAGGTCGGTCAGTGCTTGATGCTGGGTCTGCTGGGCAGCAGCGAGGGCATGGATGAGCTCCATAAATGAGGAGGATTCCATGGGGTGGTTCCCTTCCATACTCCTGGGTTACGGTACCACTGTGGAATATCCCTGATGTGGGTGGAGTACAGAAGCACAGCAGGCGGGAACTGAAGTTCTTGCAAACTTTATTCTTTTCAGCTGCACTCATGTGCTAATCACTCACACAAACACACACGTGTTCTGGTCGGGAGTCAGGTCTTCTCTGCTCTCTCCCTCCTTTTCTGCTTCATCCCTGCAAAACACACACACACACACACACACACACACATTAATTGACACCAGGTGTAATGACTTAGCCACTTACCTTCCCCAACCCCGCCCTCCATTCACCAAGTACCTCTTGGCCATGCCCCCATTGCCACACTGATGATTTTAGAATTCACTGGTATAATTCAGAATTAATTGTTCCATCAATGATAGCAAGCCTTCCTGGCCCAGATGCAGCAAACCAGGCCCAAACCATGATACTACCACCGCCATGTTTCACAGATGAGATAAGGTTCTTATGCAAGAATGCAGTGTTTTTATGCTGGAATGAAGTGTCTTTCCTGCTTAATTTCACATGAAAGTTGATGTGTATATAGACAAGCCCGTATCATTATCTTGTCTTGATGATCATGCTACAGTGCCCACTGCAGACATACAGTGGTGCTTGAAAGTTTGTGAACCCTTTAGAATTTTCCATATTCCTGCATAAATATGACCTAAAACATCATCAGATTTTCACACAAGTCCTAAAAGTAGATAAAGAGAACCCAGTTAAACAAATGAGACAAAAATATTATACTTGATCATTTATTTATTGAGGAAAATGATCCAATATTACATATCTGTAAGTGGCAAAAGTATGTGAACCTTTGCTTTCAGTATCTGATGTGACCCCCTTGTGCAGCAATAACTGCAACTAAACATTTCCGGAAACTGTTGATCAGTCCTGCACACCGGCTTGGAAGAATTTAACCCATTCCTCCATACAGAACAACTTCAACTCTGGGATGTTGGTGGGTTTCCTCACATGAACTGCTCGCTTCAGGTCCTTCCACAACATTACGATCGGATTAAGGTCAGGACTTTGACTTGACCATTCCAAAACATTAACTTTATTCTTCTTTAACTGTTCTTTAGTAGAACAACTTGTGTGCTTATGGTCGTTGTCTTGCTGCATGACCCATGGAGAGCAGTGGCTTTCTCCTTGCAACTCTGGCATGCACACCATTGTTGTTCAGTGTTCTCCTGATGGTGGACTCATGAACATTAACATTAGCCAATGTGAGAGAGGCCTTCAGTTGCTTACAAGTTACCCTGGGGTCCTTTGTGACCTTGCCGACTATTACACACCTTGCTCTTGGAATAATCTTTGTTGGTCGACC
Source organism: Neoarius graeffei (assembly GCF_027579695.1). Classification (NCBI taxonomy): domain Eukaryota; kingdom Metazoa; phylum Chordata; class Actinopteri; order Siluriformes; family Ariidae; genus Neoarius; species Neoarius graeffei. The sequence continues at coordinate 42,695,708 of NC_083572.1, forward strand.
ACTCCTGGGGAGGGTAACAATGGTCTTGGAATTTCCTCCATTTGTACACAATCTGTCTGACTGTGGATTGGTGGAGTCCAAACTCTTTAGAGATTGTTTTGTAACCTTTTCCAGGTTGATGAGAATCAACAACACTTTTTCTGAGGTCCTCAGAAATCTCCTTTGTTTGTGCCATGATACACTTCCACAAACATATGTTGTGAAGATCAGACTTTGATAGATCCCTGTTCTTTAAATAAAACAGGGTGCCCACTCACACCTGATTGTCATCCCATTGATTGAAAACACCTGACTCTAATTTCACCCTCAAATTAACTGCTAATCCTAGAGGTTCATATACTTTTGCCACTCACAGATATGTAATATTGGATAATTTTCCTCAATAAATGAATGACCAAATATAATATTTTTGTCTCATTTGTTTAACTGGGTTCTATTTATCTACTTTTAGGACTTGTATGAAAATCCTATGGAGCCGTAGAGGGGACATGGTGAATAAAAAAATAACAAAGCGTGGGAACGACTTATAAGGCGTGTGCACGAGATATTAATGCGCGCGCACGAGTTATAACCCGTGCGCACGCTTTGCGTTAAGGCGTGCGCTCGGGTAGTTAAAAGTGAGGGGACGAGTTACAAATCGTTCCCTCGCTTTCATTAAGGCGTGTGCACGAGATATTAAATCGTTCCCTCGCTTTCATTAAGGCGTGAGCACGAGATATTAATATGTGCGCTCGAGTTATAAAGGCGTGCGCATCTCGTGCACACGCCTTAATGAAAGCGAGGGAACGATTTGTAACTCGTCCCCTCACTTTTAACTACCCGAGCGCACGCCTTAACGCAAAGCGTGCGCACGGGTTATAACTCGTGCGCGCGCATTAATATCTCGTGCACACGCCTTATAAGTCGTTCCCACGCTTTGTTATTTTTTTATTCACCATGTCCCCTCTACGGCTCCGTATATTTCAAACTATAGAAGATGATTTTTTTTAAAGCCACTACACCATTTTGCCTGAAAACATCATTCAGTCTCTTTATGTTTGCTTGTCATATGCATGAATGAATGAATGAATTCATCAGAAGTACAACCCCAAATCAGAAAGTCTTGGGATAGTATGGAAAATGCAAATTACAAAAATAAAGCAGTGATTTCTAAATTCAGTTTGACTTGTATTTCATTGCAGACTGTATGAAATCAAGATATTTCATGTTTTGTCTGGTCAAATTAATTTCATTTTTTAATATACATCCATTCCTACTTTTCAGGCCTGCAACACATCCCATAAAACTTGGGATGGGGCAATTTATAGCTAGTAATGAGGTAAAGCAATTAACTAATTATGTGATTTGAAACAGGTGATGTCAACAGGTGATTGGAATCATGATTTGGTACCAAATCAGTCTCAAGGAAAGGCCTATTCTTTGAGGAGCAAAGCTGGGCCGAGGATCTCCAGTTTCCAACAATGTTATTCAAAGAAGGATATGAAGGGATTTGAATCTATCACCCTTTATGGTGCATAATGTCATTAAACAATTCAAGGAATCTGGAGAAATTTTGGCGCACAAGCTTAACACTCTTGACCTCCAATCCCTCAGATGGCACTGCATCAAGAGCCGCCATTCATCTATAGCTGATATAACCACATAGTCTTGTGATTAATTTGGCAAATCTTTGGCCAGCACTACAATACAGAGTTACATACACAAATGCCAGTGTGGCAGCGGGGGCGTGGTCAAGTGTCGGTCTGTGACCGGAGGGCGGAGTCAGGGAAGGTAAGTGGCAGAATCACTGCACCTGATGTTAATTAATGTGTTTGTGTGTCTTCCCCAGTGACCGCGCCCTATTTAAGGAGAGAGAGCGAGAGCAGAGGGAGCTCTCTCCCCAACCAGACGACTTGTGTGTGTGCATGCGTGTGTGGCTGGGAGAGTCAAATTTCCACTGAAAAGTGAAAATAAAAGAGTTTTGTGAACTCAGTTCTGACCTGCCGTCCTTCTGTGCTCCAAGTCCCGGGTTTCAGCACCAGTGTGGCAGGTCGTATGGGTGGGTGGAGCACAGAAGGACGGCAGGCCAGAACTGAGTTCACAAAACTCTTTTATTTTCACTTTTCAGTGGAAATTTGACTCTCCCAGCCACACACGCACGCACACACACAAGTCGTCTGGTTGGGGAGAGAGCTCCCTCTGCTCTCGCTCTCTCTCCTTAAATAGGGCGCGGTCACTGGGGAAGACACACAAACACATTAATTAACATCAGGTGCAGTGATTCTGCCACTTACCTTCCCTGACTCCGCCCTCCGGTCACAGACCGACGCTTGACCACGCCCCCACTGCCACAGCCAGTTAAAATGTTTTTGTGTGTTCTGTGTCCAAAAGCACTGTTGACTTCTCTGGGCTCAGAGGCATCTGGGATGAACCATCACATAGTGGAAATGTGTATTCTGGTCGGACGAATCAGTATTCCAGGTCTTTTTTTGAATAAATGGACACCGTGTTCCCTAGACCAAAGATGAAAAGGACCATCCAGACTGTTAACAGCAAAAAGTCCAAAAGCCAGGGTCTGTCTTGGTATGGAGTTTTGTCAGTGTCTTTGGCAAAGGTAACTTACACTTATGTGATGACAGCATTGATGCAGAAAAGTATACTGCAATTTTGGAGCAAGGCAAGGCAAGTTTATTTATATAGCACATTTCATACACAGTGGCAGTTCAATGTGCTTTACAGAAGTAAAAGCAAAACAGTAAACAATAGAAAATAAAATTACATAAAATAAATGGGGAAGAAAATTAATAAGAATTAAACAATAGTAGAAATAAAATAATAAAATGAGATAAAAATTCAATTAAAAAAACAGCAGAATAAAATAGAATAAAAGTTAAGTAAAATTTAAAACATGGAGAGACTGTAAAAGTAAAGAGTTTAAAACATGTAGAGATGACAATATTAATAATTTAGCAGAAAGCATCTGAAAACAGCCTGGTCTTTAACCTAGATTTGAAGCTGCCAACAGCAGGAGCATTTTTGATGTCCTCTGGCAGTTGGTTCCATAGCTGTACTGCATAGTAGCTAAAAGCTGCTTCACCACACTTTGTTTTAACAACAGGTTTTAAGAGTAAATTTTTCTGCTGCGATCTGGTAGATCTGATTGGGTTAGGCCGCTACAACATATCAGAGAGGTAATTGGGCCCTGTACCATTTAGAGATTTGTACACCAGCAGCAATGCTTTAAAGTCAATTCTGTAGCTTACTGGAAGCCAGTGAAGGGACCTTAGAATTGGAGTAATGTGCTCTGTTCTTTTTGTTCGTGTGAGAACCCTAGCTGCTGCATTTTGAACCAGCTGAAGTCATTTGACGTTTTTTTTTTTGGCAGGCCTGTGAAAAGGCCATTGCAGTAATCAACCCTACTAGAGATGAAGGCATGTATAAGTTTTTCCAGATCATTTTTTGACATAAGTCCTCTTAGTTTGGAAATGTTTTTTAGGTGATAAAATGCCGTTTTAGTGATTGCTTTCATGTGCCTGTCAAAGTTTAGCTCGCTGTCAATGAAAACACCAAGATTTTTAACCATTTCTTTTGTTTTAATCCTTTGGTGACTGACCCCTTGAAAATCGTTCCTCCAGGAACGATGACGTTTCAGTTGTCAAGACAACGGAAAAACTAAAATACAAAACAGAAAGATACGTCACAATGCTCTTGTGCACAAAACAAAATGCTCTTGTATTTTAGTTTTTCCATTGTCTTGACAACTGAAACGTCATCGTTCCTGGAGGAACGATTTTCAAGGGGTCAGTCACCAAAGTTAATCCCCTTTGTGTCAAGAATAGTGGTAATCCTGAGTCTTTCATCTTTTTTTCCAAATAGAATTACTTCTGTTTTATCTGTGTTCAGCTGAAGAAAATTTTGTGACATCCAGTTGTTGATTTGATCGATACACTGGTAGAGACATTCAAGGGGGGCATAATCATTAGGTGATAGAGCAAGATAAAAAGGAGCAACATGTGCTGCCTTCAAGATGACAACTTTTCCAGGGATATTTCAACAAGACAATGCAAAACCACATTCTGCACATATTACAAAGGCATGGTTTTGGAAGAAGAGGATGCCTGTCCCCTCTGTCCCCAATAGAGAATGTGTGGTGAATTTTGAAATGAAAAATATGACCACCCCATGCTGTTGCACACTTTAAGACCTGTTTGCAGAAAGACTGGGGAATCCATCCATTATCTGTAGCCACTTATCCTGTCCTACAGGGTCACAGGCAAGCTGGAGCCCATCCCAGCTGACTATGGGCAAGAGGCAAGGTACACCCTGGACAAGTCACCAGGTCATCACAGGGCTGACACATAGACACCCATTCACACTCACTTTAGAGCCACCAATTAGCCTAACCTGCATGCCTTTGGGGGAAACTGGAGCACCCAGAGGAAACACACACAGACAGTATGCAAACTCCACATAGAAAGGCCCTCGTCAGTCGCTGGGCTTGAACCCAGGACCTTCTTGCTATGAGGTGACAGTGTTAACCACTACACCACCAAGACTGGGGAAAACAAAACAAAACCAAAAAAAAAAAAACAATAACACCTGAAATGCTTCATCACTGGTGTCTTCAGTCGCTAAACATCTTGTGAAACATTTGAGAAGGAATGGCAACATTGCAAAGTGGTAAATGCTTTACTGTCCCAACTTTTTTTTAAAATGTGTTCCAAGGATCAAAATTGAAGTGTTTATTTTGAAAAAACAAATTTAACAAGGTAAAACATAATAATGTGTTGTATTTTTTGAGTGCAATATAGGTCAAAGATTATTTACATTGTTTTCAATTTTAATTTCAATTTCAACATACCATCCCAAATTGTTATGATTTGGGTGTGTAAAATATCATATAAATAATCAATATTTACAGTTAGTGAGAATATAGCCAATTAGTCTTACCAAATGTTGAAATCTACGGTAGCTTAACATGCTATTTCAATTTAGATGGAGTTTGCCTTCTAGAGAGGCAAAGGAGATACTTTATTTTAAATGAGTCTTTGCTTATTCTAGCATACTGAAACACTGTAGGGCTAGGGATGCTCATCCTCATTGTTGACACTGCAGTCTTGTGGCTTATGCTCTCATCACACTCCAACTCGTGATGAGTTTGCGGATACTTGGCAATGAAAAATTGGTAGCATTGCCACCAATCGTGCAATGCCTGGTGAATGTTCTTTGAGCTTTGCGAGTTGTTTTTTGTTGTGTCTCTGCCTCGTGAGTGGTCACAAACATCACAAAACTTTTCAATGCGTGCATTGAAATTTGATAGCGACGTTTTTGTCGGCAAACTAAGTGGTGAATACTTGCAGGTGGGTTTGGGAATACTTCCCAAAGCTCAGGGAACCTTTGCCGAGCCTCTTGAGATGTATTTGTCTCGAATCCATGTCCCCCATGCTCGCGGGAGCCTCATTAACACAGCAGTGAGGCCTAATCTTTGCCGAGAATTCAAAAGTGTGTTTACATTTGGCGGTCCTTTGGAATGCATTGTGTGTGCTCTTTGGACTCAGTCGTTATTGGAAACATCTGCTGATTTGAGCACAGTCAGCACGTGCATATAAGGAGGCTGTTTTCACAGAGACTTTGTGACGTATTCTGTCAGATATTTGGTGGAAGACGGATGTAAGTGCAGGAAGAGAGTTTATTAGCAGGCATGATATTTACAAAAACAAAACGTGAGGCAAGGTCAGAGTAACAAAACACAAATGAAACCAAAAGCAAAACAGAAAGCAGAGACATAAAGAGTCTTTATCCAGAGTCATAAACATGGCTAGAAACAAACGTGACAGTGATAATGATAATGCTTCACAAAGCCTCTGTGAAGTGTTCATATACGTACGTGCTGATTATGCTCAACAACGCGCTCTGTGAGTGAGCACGGCCGCTCGAGCTGCACTAGGCTCAAGCATGCAAAGGTGTGACAGTCAAGTGTTTGCCTGTTGTGTGACCAAAACTTTTAGCTTGCCTGTACATTGCCATGCATCACCACCAAAACGCCTCATTTTCATCGACAACCCATTGCAAAGCATCACAAACTGTAGTGTGACCGTAGTTTTCACCATTTTCACATGCACTTGGATAGCTATTGCATTAACTACATTGTGTAGCATGAGAAGGTCACACCAGATGATGAATTGAGAATTTTTGAAAGTTTTTCAATATTGATGAACTTTTGATTGGCTGCTAAGCTGAGGCCATTTGATTGAATTGAGTATATCCATTGGCTGGATGAGAGAAGCCTTTGTGATTTGTAATGAGTACTTTAATGGTCTATAATCTAACTTTTTTTTCTTGTAAATGTAACGAGGACTATTCAATTTCAGTAATACTCTAGTAAAGTATAAAATATAGCAAAATTAATACTTACTGTAAGTGTGGTAACAAAGTGCAATTACTCAAGTATTTTCCACCATGGCTTTTGGGGAAAAAGTTCAACTCTTCACATTTTTTTTTGTTTGTTTTTACAGCATTCCTCATCATATAGATTTTTTTTCTATTAATTAGAATCCTCCCCATAGAAACTGAATTTATTTGAACATAAACAGACAAGACATTAAATAAAACTAAAATAAAATGCTATCATCATTCTGAAAACAAAACTGCAGGGAAATAATTATTTAGTGGTGTTAGTCACAGCCATGCCTGAATTATGTGGAAGAGATCAGAATAAGATTTTCCACTCATCTCATCTCATTATCTCTAGCTGCTTTATCCTGTTCTACAGGGTCGCAGGCAAGCTGGAGCCTATCCCAGCTGACTACGGGCGAAAGGCAGGGTACACCCTGAACAAGTCGCCAGGTCATCACAGGAAGATTTTCCACTATTAGAGATAATCTAATGCACTTTTATTCAACTAAGAAAAGCTAATCCCATTACCAGCCAGCATGAAAAACTCCCATGCAATAGGCAATTTAACACCAAAGTAGCAAAAGGTAGCAGACACATCTTCTGAAAATAAGAAGAACCTGTGCTGAAGGACAAACTGTAGATTGTGCAAACTGTAAATTGGTTCTAAGCAATTTATCTACTCTTGAAAATAATATATGGGGCAGTGTATTCTAACTTGAGACATTACAACAAAATAAACAATATAGTTTGTTAGGGAAAAGGCACAAAATGCATAAAATTTGGGGAAAAGGGTTCTAAGAAGACAGTTTAGTGCGTTGAAAGTGGGTGGCATGGGATGCCTCTGAGCTCTGCCACCTAATGATCTTCACAAGGTGCCTCACTCTGTCACTTTAATTTCCCACCTTCCCAGTCTCTTGATTTATGCTTATCCGCAGTGCTAAAGGAGTCCTCGCTGTGAACAAGGGAAGTGTAGGAACAGGAGAGAGGTGCCATCCATCTGAAAAGCCTGCTCCAGATTTTCCTTGCCCCAGATTCTATCTTCCTCTCCTCCTCTTCTGGCACCTGTCGTATACTGATGTGCTTAGACAGTGCCAGAACTAGTGTGGGTCAGAGGTCACAATGGGCTTCCCACGCTGGCAGCTTTTAGCCTCCTGCCAACTTCAGCAGACTCGGGTGTGAGCCTCCGGCACCAAGTGAGGGGATTAGGAAACTGCCTGAGATCCTTAAACAGCTCTTAGTTCTATATACATGAGAAATTGCCTGGCAGGCTGGCTGTTTCTAAATCAGTTCTGCTCCAGCATGCTCAGCATACGTTAATGAAGACATTTAATTACCAAGACAGTGCTCATCTCAAATGATGCTTTTAGTATAAAGGTACTGATCTATGATGAACTGTGTGTTGACTGAGATGTTTTGTAAATAGCCACTTCTGCGATATACCATATGGATGAAGTAGCTCTAAATCGAACGTCTTTCATGTCCGGTCCCATGGTTTACAAGCTGTCCCCAGCCAGATGGTCATATTGCATCCTGCAAGACACTCAACAATAATGAAGAGCAGCCAAATTAAATTTGATGGAAAGGACTGCAGTTCAATTAGAGTGGAGATATAATATATCCATCTGAGTGGCCTTTGGTTAAGAAAGGCACAATATGTTAAAACATGGGTCAGTAGTACACAAGCCAATTTTCTTAACAGCTAGTGTCTTTTCCAGTGACATCACATAGGTCATACAGGGGGTCAGAGCAACCAGCATCAACTTGACAGAAGGAGCGAGACAGAGATAATCCTATTATTACAATACACAGAGTTATACACCAGTGTTCAATTCCCATCTGGAAAACAAGAACCCCCGACAGAGAAACAAAGAGAATCAACTCCTTCTTGCACATATGTCACTTGTTCAATAAAGTCTTCATGCACTGGTGTTTGATCTGTGTTTTCCTGTTGGGTTTGTTAAATTGCGCAGCAGATTAAGTAGTGGAAAAGAAATGGGGAAAGAGGCTAGGTCATAAATTCTTTCTGCTTGACTTTATACTCATTCAAAGAAGCCATTTGTGCATGTTCTGTATCATGTTGCCTAACATTATGAAATGAAGTTTTCTGAAGTCACAACTGAGCTTGGCTGGGATTCTGAGACAACTTCTCTCTTCCACTTTCACGTTCCACTTTTTTTCTGTTGGCTATTTGACTAATTAAAGTCAAAATGAAGCAAAATCATGAGCTGGGTCATCGTCAGAAGGAGACATAATCATCAGCAGATACTCAAATGACTCGACTGCAAGGTCAGAGTTAAAACACAAACATGAATGTGAGTTAATGAGTGCCAGTGACTTTAGGATTAGCCAGGAACTGTCTTTACAAACGTTTATCTGTTGTTAAGTATGTAAATTGATCTAAAAAATTAATGTAACCATGTGGTAACTGGTATGATAAAATCACATCAGTAATTCTTATTAAAAAGATAAGGTCTTGATGTTTTAAAATATTTATAGTCATGGCTCATTGCCAGTTGGTACAGTAAGTTTAAGGGTAGGCCTGTCATGCAATATTTTTAATCTGTGTCATGTTCTGTGTGTATATTGTATTGTGTGTCTATTTTGTAAGTCATACAAATCATCATTAATACATACATACAGTTCTCAAAAATAACATGGGAGTGTGTGCGTGCGTGAATGTGTGTGTGTGTGTGTGTGGGTGTAGCTCTGGAAAAAATTAAGAGACAACTGCAAAATTATCATTTTCTCTGGTTTTACTATTTATATGTACATGTTTGAGGAACATGAACATTTTTGTTTTATTCCATAAACTACTGACCACGTTTCCCCCAAAATTCGACATAAAAATATTGTCACTTAGAGCATTTATTTGCCAGAAAATAACAACTTACCAAAATAACAGAAGATGAAGTGTTTTCAGACCTTGAAGAATGTATAGAAATAAAGATAATATTCAATTTTAAAGGACACAATACTAATGTTTGAACTTAGGATGAGTTCAGAAATCAATATTTGGTGGAATAACCCTGAGAATCATAGCTTTCATGCATCTTGGCATGCTTTCCACCAGTTTTTCACATTGTTCTTGGGTGATTTTATGCCACTCATGGTGCAAAAATTCAATCATCTCAGCTTTGTTGGCTTGTGACCATCCATCTTCCTCTTGATCACATTCTAAAGGTTTTCAGTGGGGTCCAGGTCTGGAGATTGGGCTGGCGATGACAGGGTCTTGATCTTGTGGTCCTCCATCTACACCTTGATTGACCTGGTTGTGCAGAATGGAGCATTATTCAGCTGGAAAACACAATCCTCAGAGTTAGGGAACATTGTCAGAGCAGAAGGAAGCAAGTTTTCATCCAGGATAACCTTGTACATGGCTTGATTCATGCGTCCTTCACAAACAAAAATCTGCCCATTCCAGCCTTGCTGAAGTACCCACAGATCATCACTGATCCTCCACCAAATTTCACAATGGGTGTGAGACACTGTGCCTTGTAGGCCTCTCCATGTCTCTGTCTAACCATTAGATGACCAGATGTTTGTAAAAGCTGTAAATTGGACTCATTAGAGAAGATGACCTGACTCTAGTCGTCTACAGTCCAATGCTTATGGTCTTTAGCAAACTTCAGCCTGACTCTTCTTTGTTTCTCATTGATGAAGAGTTTTTTTCTGGCTTTGCATGACTTCAACCCTGCCCAGAGGAGCCTGTTTTGAACTGTCCTTGTCATGCGCTTAACCCCAACTGCCATTCTTTTAGCAGGTCACTTAATGTTATCCTACAGTTGTTGAGTAACATTCAAAGAAGTTGACAATTATCCCGGTCAGAGGAGAATCGTTTTTGCCCTCTGCCAGTCTGTAACTTTGCTGTACCCAATGTCTGCTGCTTGACCTTGTTCTTATGAACTGACTTTTTTTTTTTTTATTTTGAGGATGCAAGAAACCTGATGCTCATTGTATCCCTCTGTCAGTAAAGTCATAATTGAACTCCTTTTCTCACTCAAAACTTTTCTTTTTAACTTTTTTGGCATGATGAATAGATATTTTTGTATTCCAACTAAATTTAAGGTACTACTAGCACTGTTTTGGCCATCCAAACTGGTCCAAACTGGCAAGAAGATAATTATGACCACAGCAGTGGTTTTTATACTTTCCTTGTGAAATAAGATTTGGTTCAGGTGATCACCTAATCATTACCTCATTAAGTAAAATGAAGTGTGCTTGTGCTTGTGTGGAGCACAGACACTAGAATGAAATGGCTGCCAGACATGGAGATGCTAATGTAAGAAAAAATTAAAGTGGTCTCTTAATTTTACACACACACACACACACACACACACACACATACACGCACGTCAAACAATTAGAATATCATGAAAAAGTTCATTTTTTCATAATTTAATTTAAAAAGGTAAACTTTCATATATTCTGTATTTATTACTTGTAAAGTGAAATACAACCCCGATTCCAAAAAAGTTGGGACAAAGTACAAATTGTAAATAAAAACAGAATGCAATGATGTGGAAATTTCAAAATTCCATATTTTATTCAGAATAGAACATAGATGACATATCAAATGTTTAAACTGAGAAAATATATCATTTAAAGAGAAAAATTAGGTGATTTTAAATTTCATGACAACAACACATCTCAAAGTTGGGACAAGGCCATGTTTACCACTGTGAGACATCCCATTTTCTCTTTACAACAGTCTGTAAACATCTGGGGACTGAGGAGACAAGTTGCTCAAGTTTAGGGATAGGAATGTTAACCCATTCTTGTCTAATGTAGGATTCTAGTTGCTCAACTGTCTTAGGTCTTTTTTGTCGTATCTTCCGTTTTATGATGCGCCAAATGTTTTCTATGGGTGAAAGATCTGGACTGCAGGCTGGCCAGTTCAGTACCCGGACCCTTCTTCTACGCAGCCATGATGCTGTAATTGATGCAGTATGTGGTTTGGCATTGTCATGTTGGAAAATGCAAGGTCTTCCCTGAAAGAGATGTTGTCTGGATGGGAGCATATGTTGCTCTAGAACCTGGATATACCTTTCAGCATTGATGGTGTCTTTCCAGATGTTTAAGCTGCCCATGCCACACGCACTAATGCAACCCCATACCATCAGAGATGCAGGCTTCTGAACTGAGTGCTGATAACAACTTGGGTCGTCCTTCTCCTCTTTAATCCGAATGACACAGCGTCCCTGATTTCCATAAAGAACTTCAAATTTTGATTTGTCTGACCACAGAACAGTTTTCCACTTTGCCACAGTCCATTTTAAATGAACCTTGGCCCAGAGAAGACGTCTGCGCTTCAGGATCATGTTTAGATACGGCTTCTTTGAACTATAGAGTTTTAGCTGGCAACGGCGGATGGCACGGTGAATTGTGTTCACAGATAATGTTCTCTGGAAATATTCCTGAACCCATTTTGTGATTTCCAATACAGAAGCATGCCTGTATGTGATGCAGTGCCGTCTAAGGGCCTGAAGATCACAGGCACCCAGTATGGTTTTCCGGCCTTGACCCTTACGCACAGAGATTCTTCCAGATTCTCTGAATCTTTTGATGATGATATGCACTGTAGATGATGATATGTTCAAACTCTTTGCAATTTTACACTGTCGAACTCCTTTCTGATATTGCTCCACTATTTGTCAGTGCAGAATTAGGGGGATTGGTGATCCTTTTCCCATCTTTACTTCTGAGAGCCGCTGCCACTCCAAGATGCTCTTTTTATACCCAGTCATGTTAATGACCTATTGCCAATTGACCTAATGAGTTGCAATTTGGTCCTCCAGCTGTTCCTTTTTTGTACCTTTACCTTTTCCAGCCTCTTATTGCCCCGTCCCAACTTTTTTGAGATGTGTTGCTGTCATGAAATTTCAAATGAGCCAATATTTGGCATGAAATTTCAAATTGTCTCACTTTCGACATTTGATATGTTGTCTATGTTCTATTGTGAATACAATATCAGTTTTTAAGATTTGTAAATTATTGCATTCCGTTTTTATTTACAATTTATACTTTGTCTCAACTTTTTTGGAATCGGGGTTGTATTTCAAGCCTTTTTTTGTTGTTGTTTTAATTTTTAAATGATCTTTATTGAGGATGCCAACGTCACAAAAGTGATTTACAGAAGGGTCCTCAATTTTGATGATTATGGCTTATAGCTCATGAAAATCAGAAATCCAGTATCTCACATTATTAGAATATTTCCTAAGATACGATTTTATTAATCCTGAAGGAAATTCTTGTGTCAGAAATTGCTCAGTAACAATACAGTATGTTAAAATACAACAATAAAAGCTGAAAATAAACTGCATGTAAAATAAAACTGTACAAGAAATAAATGCCTAAAAAACAGTGCCTAATAGAACAACAAGGCAAGGCAAGTTTATTTATATAGCACATTTCATACCCAGTGGCAGTTCAATGTGCTTTACAGAAGTAAAAGCAAAACAGAAAACAATAGAAAATAAAATTACATAAAATAAATGGGGAAGAAAAATAATAAAAATTAAACAATAGTAGAAATAAAATAATAAAATGAAGTAAAAATTCAGTTAAAAAACATCAGAATAAAATAGAATAAAAGTTAAGTAAAGTTTAAAACATGCAGAGACTGTAAAAGTTAAGAAAGTTTAAAACGTAAAGATGACAATATTAATCAGTTAGCAGAAAGCATCTGAAAACAGCTTGGTCTTTAGTCTAGATTTGAAGCTGCCAACAGCAGGAGCATTTTTAATGTCCTCTGAGAGTTTGTTCCACAGCTGTACTGCATAGTAGCTAAAAGCTGCTTCACCACACTTTGTTTTAACAACAGGTTTTACCAGTAAATTTTTCTGCTGCGATCTGGTAGATCTGATTGTGTTAGGCCGCTGCAACAATAAAATAACAGTAGAAATACTGTACATTACATAAGACGCTAAACTATAAAATTAAGATGGGGAGGGGAAAAATACAGTGCAGTAGTTAGCATTCGAACAACAGAAATAAGCTATGTAAGAGACTAATCTGATGGTGAAAGTAAATATTTCACATGATGTTGGGAAAAACAATATTGCATGGTGTTGAGTAAAACATTATTGCACATGACAACTCAGTACAACCCCAATTCCAAAAAAGTTGGGACAAAGTACAAATTGTAAATAAAAACGGAATGCAATAATTTACAAATCTCAAAATCTGATATTGTATTCACAATAGAACATAGACAACATATCAAATGTCGAAAGTGAGACATTTTGATCATGCCAAATATTGGCTCATTTGAAATTTCATGACAGCAACACATCTCAAAAAAGTTGGGACAGGGGCAATAAGGTGGGGTTTACATTAGACCGTATCAGCGGATCATCAGATTAACGTTTTTAAAATGATTAGCATGCACACAGCAACGCCAATACACGATTCGCGTGCACACAGCAACGCCAATACACGGATACGCTCGGCTCCACAGGCATCCTGCGCTCCAAATCACTCCGCCCTGAACAGCGAGTGCCCTCTGGAGGGTGCGCACTCCGGCCCTGTGCAGCTCACAGAGCGCGCGAGTGAAGTGCACGAGCAGTAATTCGGGACTGAGCCGCTGTGTGTGAGATCTCAGTGCATATCGGGCATGCGCGTCACTTACCACTTGCAAGTGGAAGGATGGCAAGCCTAAAGACAATCATAACTACACAATGGGCAGTATTTTCATCAGTATTTGCAGTATTTTCATACTTTTATACTCTTTAATGAAAGGTGATACAAGGCGGAAGTCCGCGCCGTTTTTCAGCAGTCGCGTCACATGACCAACGCCAGCGAATCAGGAAGGTGGATGTCACAGTAATGTTGTCCAATGACGATGCCAGCTAGAGCTCAGCACAGCATATCCGCGTATTCTCAATGTTTACACAGCACCGGACCAGACACAATCTGGATTGAATACGTGGACCCTGGCGGATTCCCGTTTCCTGGCGTTTCCAGGCGTTTTAATGTAAATGGACAGTGCATCCGCGAAGAAAACGAGACAGGTACGGTCTAATGTAAACTTGGCCTAAGAGGCTGGAAAAGTTAAAGGTACAAAAAAGGAACAGCTGGAGGACCAAATTGCAACTCATGAGGTCAATTGGCAATAGGTCATTAACATGACTGGGTGTAAAAAGAGCATCTTGGAGTGGCAGCGGCTCTCAGAAGTAAAGATGGGAAAAGGATCACCAATCCCCCTAATTCTGCACTGACAAATAGTGGAGCAATATCAGAAAGGAGTTCAACAGTGTAAAATTGCAAAGAGTTTGAACATATCATCATCTACAGTGCATAATATCATCAAAAGATTCAGAGAATCTGGAAGAATCTCTGTGCGTAAGGGTCAAGGCTGGAAAACCATACTGGGTGCCCATGATCTTCAGGGCCCTTAGACGGCACTGCATCACATACAGGCATGCTTCTGTATTGGAAATCACAAAATGGGCTCAGGAATATTTCCAGAGAACATTATCTGTGAACACAATTCATCGTGCCATCTGCTGTTGCCAGCTAAAACTCTATAGTTCAAAGAAGCCGTATCTAAACATGATCCAGAAGCGCAGACATCTTCTCTGGGTCAAGGCTCATTTAAAATGGACTGTGGCAAAGTGGAAAACTGTTCTGTGGTCAGACAAATCAAAATTTGAAGTTCTTTATGGAAATCAGGGACGCCGTGTCATTCGGACTAAAGAGGAAAAGGACGACCCAAGTTGTTATCAGCACTCAGTTCAGAAGCCTGCATCTCTGATGGTATGGGGTTGCATTAGTGCGTGTGGCATGGGCAGCTTAAACATCTGGAAAGACACCATCAATGCTGAAAGGTATATCCAGGTTCTAGAGCAACATATGCTCCCATCCAGACGACGTCTCTTTCAGGGAAGACCTTGCATTTTCCAACATAACAATGCCATACCACATACTGCATCAATTACAGCATCATGGCTGCGTAGAAGAAGGGTCCGGGTACTGAACTGGCCAGCCTGCAGTCCAGATCTTTCACCCATAGAAAACATTTGGCGCATCATAAAACGGAAGATATGACAAAAAAGACCTAAGACAGTTGAGCAACTAGAATCCTACATTAGACAAGAATGGGTTAACATTCCTATCCCTAAACTTGAGCAACTTGTCTCCTCAGTCCCCAGACGTTTAGAGACTGTTGTAAAGAGAAAAGGGGATGTCTCACAGTGGTAAACATGGCCTTGTCCCAACTTTTTTGAGATGTGTTATTGTCATGAAATTTAAAATCACCTAATTTTTCTCTTTAAATGATACATTTTCTCAATTTAAACATTTGATATGTCATCTATGTTCTATTCTGAATAAAATATGGAATTTTGAAACTTCCACATCATTGCATTCCGTTTTTATTCACAATTTGTACTTTGCCCCAACTTTTATGGAATCGGGGTTGTATATTGCACATGATATTGGTATTATTGTTTGATTGATCAGCTGTCCATCTTGCAGAAGGGGAAGGGGAAGATTTATAAAGTTTGATGGCCACTGGTAGGAAAGACCTCTTGTGGTGTTCTGTGTTGCTCCTTGGTGGTCTCAGTCTCCTACTGAAGGTACTCTAATGTGACACCACTGTGCCATGCAGGGGGTGGGAGGGATTGTATATAATACTGAGAAGTTTCCTCAGCATCCTCCTCTCTGACACCTCCACCAGTGACTCCAGTTCCACTCCCAGGACAGACCCAGCTTTCCTGATGAGCTTGTTGAGTCTGTTGGCATCAGCTGCTTTCACCCTGCTGCCCCAGCACACCAAAGCATAGAAAATGATGCTGGCTGCCACAGAGTGATAAAACATCTGCATCATGGTTCTGCAGACACTGAAAAACCTGAGACTCCTGAGGAAAAAGGAGCAGCGCTGATCTTTCTTGTATCGGGCATCTGTGTTTTCTCAGGGCTCAGACTGGTCCTTTGCTTCCTAAAGTCCACCACCAACTCCTTAGTCTTTGCAATGTTGAGTTGCAGGTGGTTTAGTCTGCACCACTCCACAAACCTGTCCACCACACTCCTATTGCTGGGTTTCAAATGACATCACATCCACCTCATTAGTTATTCAAAACTTTAGCTGGTGGTCTACCAAAACCCAGTTGACAAATCATTTGTATGGAGAAGGTGCATTGCTCGCATGAAAAATGCCTTATGCTTGCTTTGTTTTAGGTTGTTTGAATTGATCAAACTGTGAAACTGATAAGTTTCTTCAGGGTTCCCCGTGAACTAATAAATAAGGGTGAATGAAACACAGGATTTCACAAAAAAAAGTCGAGAAAGGTGGCTTTTGAACCACTCACTGAAATCGAAAGGAGCCGAGTCGAAGCATGCTCGAGTTTGCAGTGATCACTTCATGACAGGTTTGTATATCCCTCTCAGCTATGTCATTAGTGTTTTCCAAGTACTTTTCTTGCTGTGTTGTTATTTTACAGTACTTTTTTTTTAGTCAGGAAGTGCTAAAGTCCCCAGCTGTTTCTTTGTTTACTCCTCACAAAGTCCATATGCATGAAGGTTGCAACAAAATTCTTACTCAGCCATATAGTCACAGTGCGCCGTGATCACTTCTCCATCTTGTTTAACTAAGATCCAGGTCTTTAAAGGGGTTTCTGATGATCTTTGTGAATGATTTACCTGAGAGATAAGAGTGAACACAAGTGAGACTCAAGCGATTTGTTGTTGTTTACACTTCAACTTGCAGCATTTCGATGTAAAGACACAAACAAAAAGATTTAAAAAACATACTTGCACGGGCAAAAACAACACAGGATTCATTCAGCAGCGACTTGATACCGAGGTCCTTTACCCAGCCACATACAAAAAAGTTGTAAGCCTCCATACTCTTCCATGCTTTCATCTGTTTTGCAGTGTAAAAGGATGTCTGCAACACCAGATAGTTCAAGATGTCAGGGAACTTGGCTGAAGGGTAATTTTCAAGATTGTATGACAAATCCTTCTTTCCCAGGCTGTAGGGGTCTATTCCATTGCACATAGCAATCTCCTGACTATATCTAAAGCAAGCAGTGGCTTCTAGATTATGAGCATTCCGTGCTTCCACGGAAGGCGGTCACATTCTGCTCTCCCTCTCCCTCCTTTTTTTCCCCTGCTTGTGCTCTGTCTTGTCTCGTCTGCTGTACTTTTTGAAGAGACTCTTCCTGCATTATTTTCTAAACTAAAAAGCATGGAATTGATAGACTGGTCTCCTAACGAAATTGACACAGTTTTCTCAACGAGAAATTTGGGTTCGTGGGAACCCGTTTGTCCTGCCAGAACGTTTGCGGCTGGTTACATGATGGACGCGTGGGAGCGGTGGCGGGTCGCGTGCCTGGTAATTCTTTCTGTGGAGGACATTGAAGATATCTACCTATTCGGAACCATGATTACAGGACTTTTGCTGATTGGATTAGGCATTGCCCTGGTATATCGAGGAAATCAGACAACGGTGACAGCTGTTCAAAGTCCCACAAAGCTGCCCGATATGATTGGAGTGGTGGGCAAAGCTGTTGGCACCTGGACTGTGGACTTTCAGAACTTTAACCACAAAATGGTTGTCATCTCGGAGCAGCTTTCAGCTTTGCAAGGAATACATTTTTCAGAGACCAATTTGAATAGAATGGACAGATATGGACGAGTGGTGAGGACGTGCAAAGACTGCGTCTGGAAAGACCAAACAATTCATATCTTATCGACATTCGGTGCCCTGAGACAGAACCGGCCTTGTTTTAGGCCGTTGCTGAGAAAACATTTCCCCCTGAAGGTCAATGCCGGGAGACACTCTCATTCCTCTCCAACTCTCCGCGGTCACCATTTTTACCCCCAGTGTGACAAGCGGGTGCATGACCAGCGCCTTCATGGCTGCAGGAGTGGACGGCTGCTTGCTTGCGCTGGATTGCCTCCTCCCCTCCCCCCACCCCTCCCCCCCTTACCCCTGATTCCCCCCCTCAAGTCCCGTGTTTAAAGTGTACCTGTGTTGTAGTTGTGCTTATGCAAAGGTTTTTTTTTAAATGTTCCCACACTGTACTCCTGACAGGAGCATAGTGGGGGGGGTGTTCTTTTTTTTCCTTATCTCTCCTCATGTTGTGTTTTCCTTTTTATCTTTATTCCCTGTCTTCCTGTCCTGTCTACTCTATGTCAATTGTATGTTGTATATGTACGGACAGGTTGACGGCTAATTTCGCTGGTACATGTGACTAGTGACAATAAAGGGCATCAGCAGCAGCAGCATACTCTGATAAGTTATTGCTAGTTGTTTGCAGTAGGCAGACAATTAGACCACCAACTATTTCACTTCCGGTAAAAACTGCTAAGAAAAGTCATGTGATGGAAACCCAGCAATTGTGAATGGTGTGTTCTTAGCAGACAAAAACATCCCTTAACACCCCTTATCACTTCTGTAGAGAGAAAATGGTTGTGACAGTTTACATTATACAGTATATACAACAAATATATATGCAGTGCACTGAATAAATTGCATGGTGGTGAAGAATGACTGAGTAATAAACGTATGTTTTTAATTTAGACAGAGCAAAGTAGATTTGCTGACATGAGCATTTGACTAGAGAGGGACGATCACTAGTTTGGTGTGAGAGTAGGGGGTGGGGCTCTGGGAGTGCATAACTGAACACATATCTGAGTGGATCAACTTAGCCTGGGCTAACAGAAGGGGATTTCTATCCTGCTTATCATAAAGCTCTTGAAATGAATTTGATTCATATCCATGAAACCCTACTGACTTTTTTTTCTGGTAAAACTGACAGCTATCAGGGAACAACACATTGGCATATACGATAAAGTATATGGGCATATATTTGTCTGTTTTCTCACTTAAAAATGCATGCACAGTAGAAATAGACAAAAAATGGCTCAGATGGCTGTTTGTTATATAGCTAACATTTTCATGACTTACAGTATATGTTAAATTTCAAACTATTATATGCTGATTTAGGTCCATGTCATTTAAATTGTTTTGATGCAAAAAGATATTCTTTGAGCAGTGGTATCAGTTTGTAAGCATCTAAACAGAAATTCTAACCACTGTGTCTTTTGATCTGAGACCACAATGTGTCTCTGATTGGTCTAAATATTACATGATTGCTTGTGTCAGGATCGAACCCTGGACCTCCAAGGTGGCAATGCTGCATGCTGCACCACCATGCCACTCTTCCTCTTTGATCAGTTAAAAAATGCAACCGACATCCCTCTCTCACACCCGCATTTCTGCCTCTTTCATCACATGCCTGGCTGTTTTGGGTTCATTTGTTCAAGTTGACAGAGTTGCCTTGTCTTTATATTTAAAAGTAATTTCATACACTACATTTTAACAAGGATTTATTAAATACACAGGCATACCTGGCAATACTGCAATGTTATGAAGTTTGCTCAGCTCACAGCCCTCTGAAAACATTTCTGCACTCCATAACAGTACAAATTGTTTTAGAAAGTCTCACAGCAAATTACTTTAAGTATGCTGAAAACAGCATGTTTATTGAAAATCTTGCATACAACCAGCTGTAGTCTCCATCGCTCTCATTTTTCCCTTTTTTTTAAAGTTCAGTTTACTCATATTGTATCATCTGTACTTCATTTGCAAGTGTTGCATGCAACTGTATTCAGCTCACCTTAAAATTAATACAAGTTTAGTGGAAATTTGTAAATTTTGGAAATGGAAATGGGGTGGCAGATTGGGAGATGGTTATATAATTAGGTTACAAAACTGTTTCAGTGAAATGTCAAAAATGACTGTGTATGCTTATTTAAAAGATGGCATAAACAGGCAGCATATTGAGGAGTATCTCTAGATACAGTACTAAGAACATTGTGATTTATTCACTCAACATCAACAATCAAAGAAAGCAAGAGAGTATTTACTTTGCAGATGAGGCATCCAATATTTCTATCCCAAACAACTGTCCTACTTGCTTTCAGCGCTCTGATGTACTGTATTTCCATTTTGAAAAAGCATGGTAGAATTGTTTACATTCATCAGCGCAGTGAGACAGCAGATGAGGCATCCAATATTTCCATCCCAAACAAGTGTCCTACTTGCTTCAGGTTTCTATAACATTTAGTCCTATATTTGAGTTATCTATAAAATAGGTGTTTCCTTACCTTTGTATGATGAAGCATACAGTTTTAAGCCTTTCTTCTGCTTCTTTTTTTAATGAATCTTTGCAAGTATTCTTAACATATTTTATAAGTTATTTTATATTGCAAGTTTTCTTATATATCTGATTAACATCATTGATACTGGGAGCTCTACTGGCACAGACTAGTTGTAAAACACAGCCATTATGAGTCTATTGAAAGGACTGGAAAAACAGGAGCAGAACATTGTGAATCAGTAATGTTTGCACATTGCTCCCATAGCCAAAGGTTTTTCTCTTTCCATTCTCTCCATGGAGTAGTGGTCCAGTTGTGCCTGAAATCATTTGTTGATGCAACCATTGTCATATAACACATCAGGCCTGGCCATTCTGAATTTGTTCTTCAGTGTTCCACAGTGGCCTGATTATAGCAGTGGAAGGCTGGGGTGATGCGTTGCTAATGCATTTATTGCTAACAATTGTAGTAGCATTTGTGTTGCTAGCTTTGGGGTCCTCTCATCTCTCTCTCATTATCTCTAGCCGCTTTATCCTTCTACAGGGTCGCAGGCAAGCTGGAGCCTATCCCAGCTGACTACGGGCGAAAGGCGGGGTACACCCTGGACAAGTCGCCAGGTCATCACAGGGCTGACACATAGACACAGACAACCATTCACACTCACATTCACACCTACGGTCAATTTAGAGTCACCAGTTAACCTAACCTGCATGTCTTTGGACTGTGGGGGAAACCGGAGCACCCGGAGGAAACCCACGCGGACACGGTGAGAACATGCAAACTCCACACAGAAAGGCCCTCGCCGGCCCCGGGGCTCGAACCCAGGACCTTCTTGCTGTGAGGCGACAGCGCTAACCACTACACCACCGTGCCGCGCTTTGGGGTCCTGTTTTGCCAAAATTTGTTAATAAAGGGACTTGTGGCACTTGCTTCTTCTTCTTCTTTAAACAGATCTCACAACACTAGATAATTATTAACACCAAAATCTCAGTAGTGTTACATTTTAAATCATCCAACAACTGGACAGCTCACAGATCTGTCCTTCTTTAGTTTAAAATGGTGATGCCTGTGCCTTGTTGAAGTATTTTAAGATTGCCACATTATCAGCTCAGGCAAGATGTCCTTTCAGTGATTTATTTCACTTCTATTTCTCTTAAACATTTTAAAAGTAGAAATATATTATAATAAGATAATAGTCAGTCACTTATCATTCCCAACATCCCTCAAGCCTCAGGTTTATTTTGCTTCCAAGGTTCCACCACAATCCTCCACATTATTTAAATCCTGATTTAACCTAAGTCAACTTTGGATTAGTGGGAATCAGCAAAAATCCAAGCTCCACCACCAATAAGAAAGTCTTGGTTAGCCAAAAGACCTGGCATCTGTAATCTGATAAACTTCCAGACAGTCTGTTTCTGCACGAGTCTTGTGAGTTTTCCCTCATAATTTTAAGATAAAGCTCGTTTCCAAGACACCTCCAGAATGCTGCCAAGCAATGTAACTGACCAATGAACTGAATGCGCAAAAGTGAAACTCCTAAAATGCATAGCTTTCTCACTTCCAGTAAAACAGCCACCAAAGAAAACTTGCATTAACTGTCAGACCTCCCATTTTCTGTTCCAGAGTTTAATATGAGCAAAATGGTATGAGCAAAATATGAGCAAAATACTCTGTTATCGCTAGTTGTTTGCACTATGGCAGCCGTATAAACCACCAGCTATTTCACTTCCAGTAAAATCGCTAAGAAAAGTCATGTGACTGAAACCCAGCAATACTCAGCCTCCTGTCCCCTGCTGATACAGCGCACAATGGCAGAGTCATCTGAAAACTTTTGCAGGTGGCAGGACTGTGAGCAGTATATGAAGTCAGAAGTATAGAGTGTGAACAGGAAGGGAGAGAGGACCATCCCCTGAGGTACCCCCATGCTGCTCACTGTAATGCCCAACATGTTGTTTTCCAGCCTCGCATACTGTGGTCTTCCTGTAAGATGCTGCCTGTCTCCTCAAGATGAGTATAAGCCCTGTACAACAGAAAGATGTAGTAGAGGACCTGGGTTAGACATGTATGCACATAATTTAGGAGAGGATAACTCAACTGTTATAGGCTAATTTGAACCCAAGGAACAACTTGGGATGTGTGCCAAAATTGCTATCTGGGGCAAACAGGCTGAAAATTACCAATCCAAGATGGCTGCAGGTAGCCATATTGAAAATATCAATTTTTGAACCACTCACCACAGAAGTATATGTAATACCTTATTTTATGGGTTTTTGGGTATGGGGAATCCATTAGTGACACCATTTTCATGATTGATGGAAAAGGGAACAAGCTATGGTCAAGGGCAAGGTTAAAAAAAAAAAGTGGCCACATTGCAGTTTCACAGACTTCCAGAAGCAAACTTGAGAGAAGCCATGTATTTATTAACTTAAATGTTCTAGACTTAAATTATGTGCATATATGCGTAAGCCAGGTCCTCTACTGGTTAATATAATCATTGAATTACAAACTAACAAGACTGATGTGATTTATTTCTAGCACCAGTGCTACAAGATCTGAAGAGAGTGAGAAAATGATTTGTCTGTCTAGTGTCACCAAGATAAAATGTCACTGAAGTACAGCAAGATAATGGCAAGACAAGTGTATTGAATTTTAAGGTGGAAATTATTTGATGGCAGAGCAAACTTTAGTCTTAGCTTTGTCCCATAGTTTAATAGTAGTATAGGTGATTCTTTTCAGACAAACTTTAGTCTTAGCTTTGTTTACCAATCTAATAGTATTTTATTTCAGCATGAGATCACCAACTCTGCATTCTTCTTGGTTGACAAAGATGGTTACTTGAGGAAGAGTACAAAATCACAACTTGGGACTGAGCTGCTGAAGTTTTGCCCACTAATAGATAAAAAAGGACCAGAAACCTCCCCACAAACCCACACTATTGTTATCAACTTCATGGCCTTGGTGAGAAAGGTTCCCTTAAAGAAGCTTGATCCGTCTGTCAAGACATTCCATGAATTTGCTATTACCTTGACATCTATGGTAAGGAGGAGGAGCGGGATGGGGGTGGGCAGAAGCCACATCATCAAACCTGTTAAAGAACAGGTTTAACTCATTGGCCTGATGCAGGTCTCTTTCCATCCTCTGGTCAGTCTTCCTTCCATGACCAGTGATGGTTCTCATACCACTCCACAGCTCCTTCATGTTGTTTTGATGGAGTTTGCTGTCCAGCTTCCTCCTGTAACACTCCTTGCCCTCTACACCTTCTTCATCTCCTTCTTGTCTCCACTCCTGAAGGTAGCCTTCTTCCTTAATATCAGCGCTGTGTGAGATGGCTGCCTCTCCAGTAGCTCTGTAGTTTTTAACTCTTTAATCCTCTTTTTTTCTACCTTTTTTAACTTTTCTGCTCTTCTTACAAAGACATAGTGTGTTTTACTTATATAACATGGATATTTTTAACTTTAACATGCAACCAGGAGCCAGTTTTCTCACTTATTCGAGAGAGGAGCTGCTGGCCCTGAAAACAATGGGACGAGCCGGGATACAACACCCCATCCCAGCGGAGCTGAGGATGAAACCCAGGGGCTGCAAAGCTGGAGCTAAGCTAAAGGCTAGGCTAGCGGACAACTGGCGGCGCTGCAAACCATCCATTCCCTCCGTTATCATTGGGAATGTGAAGTCGCTGCTGAATAAAGTCGACGAGCTTTCTGCTCTGAACAACAAGCGGATTTACCGGGAGAGCAGCTTATTTATCTTTACGGAGACATGGCTAACACACCTCGTACCGGATGCTAATGTGGACCTGCGGGGATTCACTGCTGTGAGAGCTGACAGAGACACTAACACATACGGGAAAAGCAAAGGTGGGGGACTCATCATTTATGTTAACAACCGCTGGTGTAACCTGGGACATATCTCCATAAAGACAGTTTTATGTTGCCTGGACATGGAGCTGCTAGCCGTTAGCCTGCGGCCATATTATCTGCTGAGGGAGTTCAGTCACGTGATCACCATCTGTGTTTACATCCCTCTGAGGGCAGACGCAGCCGCTGCATGTGAGAGGATTCTTCTACAGCCGAAGTACACCCCCCTGGTTCAAAGGCAGCCTGCAACAACTAGCTCCATCAGGAGGTGGTCCCCTGAAATGGAAGATGCCCTAAGGGACTGCTATGACATCACGGACTGGGATGTGCTGCTTAGCCCACACTGTGAGGACATAGAGGGGCTGACACACTGTCTGACGGATTACCTCAACTTCTGTGCAGACATGGTCTCCCCTGCTAAGACTGTACGGTGATACTCTAATTACAAGCCATGGGTAACACAGGAAGTCAAAGCTGTCCTCAACAGGAAGTAGGCCGCCTTCAGGAGCAGGGATAGGGAGGTGATGAAAGCAGCACAGCAGGAGGTAAAACGCTGCATAAGGGAAACTAAGGACAGCTACAGGAGAAAGGTGGAGCAGAAGCTGAAGGAGAACAGCATGAGGGAGGTCTGGGAAGGTGTGAAAACCATCACAGGCCACAATACAAAGACCAGAGTCGTTGAGGAGACAGTGGAGAGGGCTAATGAGTTGAATGACTTCTTCAATCGGTTCAACCAGCCCACGTCCCCCCCCACCCTCTCCCTCACTGCAGCCATCTCTCCTTCTTCCCTCAACACACCTCCCCCCAGTCATCACAGCAGCCCCCTCCTCCCCCTCATCCCCCACCTCAACACAGACTCCTCCATGCATTACTGCAGACCAGGTCAGAGGTCAATTGAGGAAGCTTCACCCCAGGAAAGCAGCAGGCCCGGACAAGGTGTGTCCCTGACTACTGAAGACCTGTGCTGCTGAACTGGGTGAACCACTCCAACACATCTTCAGCCTGCAGCTGGGGAGAGTGCCCACCCTCTGGAAGACATCATGTATCATTCCAGTTACCAAAAAGAATCGGCCCAGCGAGCTGAATGACTTCCGACCGGTGGCACTCACTTCACATCTAATGAAGACGTTGGACCGGCTCTTCCTCAGCCTCCTCAGACCCCAGGTACAACATGCCCAGGACTGTCTGCAGTTTGTGTACTGGGCCTCGAAGACCAAGGAGCTGGTCATTGACTTTGGGAGGTCCAGACCAAGGTCACGACCAGTTCTGATCGAGGGAGTCAAGGTGGAGGCTGTGGATTCCTACAAGTACCTCGGGCTATGGCTGGACAGCAAGCCTGATTGGACTTGCAACACCAAACACTTATACAGGAAGGGACAGAGCAGGCTATACTTCCTTAGGAGGCTGCGGTCCTTTAACATCTGCAGGAAACTCCTGTGAATGTTCTATCAGTCTGTGGTCGCCAGTGTCCTGTTTTACACCATGGTGTGCTGGGGGGGCAGCACATCCAAGAAGGACACATCCAGGCTGGACAAACTGATCAGGTGGGCCGGCTCTGTGGTCAGCATGAAGCTGGACTCTCTGGTGACGGTGGCAGAGAAGAGGTCTATGGACAAACTATTGAACATTATGGACGATGCCAGTCACCCTCTGCACACCGTCATCAGCAACCAGAGGAGCCTGTTCAGTGACAGAATGCTCCTTCCCAAGTGCAGGATGAACAGACTCAAAAACTCCTTTGTCCCTCATGCCATCAGACTGTACAACTCCTCTTTGGGGGGAGGAGGGGTAACAGGAGGACAGAGGACGGAAAGGAGCAGTAGCCTAGCCTAACAATAAGCAATACCAGACAATGTTCAATATCATGTGCAATATAAAGTGCAATATCTCTCCTGTCTCCCCCCCTTTTTTAATTTTTCCTCCTCCCCCCTCCCCCCTTCCTCTCTTCCCCATATCTTATTCTTTTTATATTTGTATGGGGTATATGTAAATACTTAATTTATTTTAACTTATCTGGAAGTTTTCCTCCATTTCTTTTCTCTGTTTATCTGTAATGATGCTGCTGGAATCTTAATTTCCCTGAGGGAACCCTCCCAAAGGGATCAATAAAGTTTTATCTAATCTAATCTAATCTAATCTAATCTAATCTAATCTAATCTAATCTAATCTAATCTAATCTAATCTAATCTAATCTAATCCTGTTCAGTGATGCCTTAACCCCTTGGCTGCCACCCATAATTAATTGTAATGTGCCGGGCATATAGGACAAAAATAGGTCAAAATAGGGATATTTTGATAATCTTTCTCTAACTTGTTCAGAACTTTATATTTTTAATATTTGGTTAGAAAAATCACAAAAAACACTGTTGTAGAGTAAAAATAACTTTAGTAATCAAAAACAACTTCAAAACCATCCAAAAAAAAAACAAGACAACAGGTGTTGTCAATGAGAACCTGTCCATAAACATGAATTACTAGTACTTGAAAACACAAATGTACACCAAGGGTCCATGTATTCCAAGTAACTGGGTAATATTTTTATGATGGTCTTTGGTATGACCCAACTGTGAATAGAACTCATAATCTCCCAATCAAGATGCAGACATGCTAACCATTAGGCCAACTCACAGTAACATGCCACTGTGAAGTAAAAGTAATGTGCCATGTAAGGTACATAAGAGGAGGTGTTTATGACGTGTAGCGTACGTCATAAGGCACAGCGATAAAAGATTTCATGATGTACATGACTCATCCAAGGGCATTGAAGGGGTTAATGTCCCTAGTCACCCAAGATTTATTACTGGGGAAACAGCCTACCGTCTTGGTGGGGATAATACTGTTCATACAAAAATTAATATAGTCTGTTATGCAGTCTGTAAGCACATCAGAGGGACAGCACATGTGGAGAGCTGGGGAATTAAGCTAAGAGAGATGAGACTGAGATGGTATGGGCACATCCTGAGAAGAGATGCAGAGCATGTTGGAAGGAGAATGTTGAGGATGGAGCTGCCAGGCACATGAAAATGAGGAAGGCCAAAGAGGAGATACATGGATGTGGTCAGAGAGGAAAAAGTGGCAGGTGTGGTAGAGAAGGATGCGGAAGACAGGGAGCAATGGAGACGAAAGATCCGCTGTGGCGACCCCTAATCGGGAGCAGCCAAAAGAAGAAGACGAAGAAGATGCAATCTGTAAGTCCATCTATGTCCTCCCCATGAGCATTACAGAGAACATCCCAGTCAGTTGCCTCAAAACAGCCCTGTAGAGCCACCTCTGCTTCCTGTGACAACATCCAAACAGTTCTAGTGATCACTGGTTGCCTTTGGACTGCAGGTATATAAATGGGCTTAAGATTGACCAGGTTGTGATCTGATCTGCCCAGGGAAGGGAGAGCTTCAGAGCTGTATGCTTCTTTAATATTAGCATATAGCAGGCCCAGTGTTTTGTTTTCTCTGGTCTTACACTCCATAAACTATTTGAAAGTGGGCAGGGATATTGTCAGCGTTACGTGGTTAAAATCTCCCGAGATCACTATGAAGGCACTGGGGTGCAGGGTCTTTAGTCTTGCGGTCATGGTGTTGATGATGTCAGCAGCCCACATTGCATCAGCCATGGGAGAAATGTAAACAACAATAATAATGGCCTGGGAGAACTCTCTGAGCAAGTAATATGGACAGAGACTTACTGCTAACAGTTCAAACTCTCTGAGCAAGTAATATGGACAGAGACTTACTGCTAACAGTTCAATGTCTGGGCTGCACACACAATCTTTCACTGTAATGTGTCCAGGGTTGCACCACTTGTTGTTCATGTGGATAGCAACACCCCTTCCTTTCTTCTTCCCACTCTGGCTGCAACTCCTATCTGCCTGCACCAACTGAAAGCTGGCTAAACTCATAATAGATTCCAATATTGACCAAGATGGCGGTGCTCATATTGCAGAGCGAGGCTCAGCGTCTCTTCAGATTCTGCAAATTAGTAGTTTTTCTCATACTCTGTTCGGGTCTGTTCATACAGAACAGCATCTCCCTAACATCGTACACCCGACAAGAGCTTCTGGACATCAGATTTCAACCATCGGACAGCTTTATCAGCAATCTTCATCTCTTCCCTGAGCTACGGAGATCACCGGACACTCCGGGGATTACCAAGCCGACAGGAAGTACTCGCAGGCGGCGCAGGGACCGTAAACAAAGGCGGGGTAGATGCGGAGGGGTGAGAGCTAAGCTAAAGCTAACACCACATCGACTCTCCTTACCCAGCATTTTCCTTGCAAATGTGCGGTCCCTGGCAAACAAAATGGACGAACTACGACTTCGGATTACAAGCAATAGACGGATTATGGACTGTAATGTCATGATATTCACGGAAACGTGGCTACACAGCGAGATACCCGACAACGCTATCCAGCTAGTCGGGTGGCACACTCTCCGAGCAGATAGATCAGCTGACGGCTCCGGTAAGACAAGAGGTGGTGGATTGTGTATTTATGTCAACAAGGCTTGGTGCACAGACTCTGTCATTGTTGAAAGCCACTGCTCAGCGAACCTAGAGTTTCTCTTGGTTAAATGTAGACCTTTTTATTTGCCGAGAGAGTTTACATCTACTGTCATTACAGCTGCATATATACCCCCGGATGCCGATGGCAAACAAGCAATGTCTGAACTCCACACAGCCATCAGTAAACAACAAACTGCACACCCGGAGGCTGCATTCATCATAGCTGGCGATTTCAACCACACCAATCTAAAGACTGTACTTCCCAAATTTAATCAGCATGTCTCATGCTATACCAGAGACAACAAAACCTTGGATCATGTGTATACCAATATACCTGGAGCCAACAAGGTTACCCCCCTTCCTCACCTCGGACAGTCTGACCATCTTTCTTTGTTCCTCACCCCCACCTATTCACCACTCATCAAACGTGTGAAATCAACTGTGAAGACCATTAAGGTATGGCCAGCGGGGGTAGATTCGGTACTCCAGGACAGGTTTAACGACACAGATTGGAGTGTGTTTGCCTCCCAGGCTACCTGTGGCTCCCAGATAGACATTGATTCTTACACTTACGCAGTAGTGGAGCATATCAACTCCACTATTGACAGTGTTACCACAGAAAAACAGATCACCACATACCCCAATCAGAAGCCTTGGATGAACAGGGAAGTGCGGCTCCTGCTGAAAGCACGTAACAACGCATTCAGATTGGGAGATGCACTCGCCTACAGTACATCCAGAGCAGAACTGAAGAGGGGCATCAAGAAGGCCAAGCATGAATACAAGCTCAAGGTGGAGGAACACTTTACGAACAACGACCCCTGGCGCATGTGGGAGGGCATCCAGGCCATCACGGATTACAAGAATGGCAACACCTCATCAGCCACCATAGATGTGTCCTTCCTAAATGAGCTCAATGACTTCTATGCCCGTTTCGATAAGGACAACATAGAAAAGGCCATAAAGTTCACACCCTCTGTCAACCCTCAGCTACTCATTCTCTCACACACAGATGTCCAAAACGCACTGAGTCGCATCAATGCACGCAAGGCTGCGGGCCCTGATGGTATTCCAGGACGTGTGCTCAGAGCTTGTGCTGAGCAGCTTTCAGGAGTATTCACGGACATCTTCAACCTGTCCCTGGCCCAAGCAGTAGTACCGGCGTGCTTTAAATCAACATCCATTTTGCCAGTGCCGAAACACTCCTCCCCAAAGTGCCTAAATGACTACCGCCCAGTGGCACTTACTCCTATAGTGATGAAGTGCTTCGAACGACTGGTCCTGGCACACCTCAAAGACTGTCTGCCTCCCACACTCGACCCACACCAATACGCCTACCGCAGTAACAGGAGTACAGAGGATGCAGTCTCCACAGCGCTGCACTGTGTACTCTCACATCTGGATAATAAAAACACTTATGCAAGAATGTTGTTTGTGGACTTCAGCTCAGCATTCAACACTGTCATCCCCACCAAGCTAATCACAAAACTCACAGACCTTGGAATCAGCACCTCCATCTGCAACTGGATCATGGACTTTCTGACCAACAGACCACAGCATGTTAGGTCAGACCACATCACATCTTCCACCCTCACACTCAGCACAGGAACTCCGCAAGGATGTGTGTTGAGC
Source organism: Neoarius graeffei (assembly GCF_027579695.1). Lineage (NCBI taxonomy): Eukaryota > Metazoa > Chordata > Actinopteri > Siluriformes > Ariidae > Neoarius > Neoarius graeffei. The sequence goes on from NC_083572.1 coordinate 42,726,172, forward strand.
CCCTTCATCTACTCTCTTTTCACCCACGACTGCAGACCTATGTATGGATCCAACTCCATCATAAAGTTTGCAGACGACACCACAGTGATTGGATTAATCAGCAACAACAATGAGTCGGCGTACAGGTCAGAGGTTAAACACCTTGCTGCTTGGTGTGCGGACAACAACCTGCTCCTTAACACCAGCAAAACAAAAGAAATCATCGTGGACTTCAGGAAGGAGAAGGGAGGCACCCACACCCCCCTCCACATCAATGGCATGGAGGTGGAACGTGTCTCCAGCTTCAAATTCCTGGGGACCCACATCTCAGAGAACCTGACCTGGTCTACCAACACCTCCCACCTCATCAAGAAGGCCCATCAGCATCTCTTCTTCCTAAGAACACTGAAGAGAAACCACCTGTCTGCTGTCATCCTGGGCAACTTCTACCGCTGCGCAGTAGAGAGTATCCTGACTAACTGTGTTACAGTGTGGTATGGAAACTGCTCTGCTACTGACCGCAAAGCACTCCAGAGGGTGGTGAAAACTGCCCAACGCATTATAGGTGCTCCACTTCCGGACATTGAGGGAGTCTACAAAAAGAGATGCGTGCGCCGGGCACGTAGCATCCTCAGAGACTCTTCCCACCCAGCCAACAGACTCTTTCAGCTCCTCCCGTCCAGGAGGCGATTCAGGAGTCTGCAGACCAAAACAAGCAGATCGGAACAGCTTCTTCCCCACAGCTGTCACCCTACTGAACTCTGACAGCAGATGATCCCACACCTGTATTCTACCTGTATTGACTATTGTTGCACTTGATAACTGCACATCTGGTTCTATAGCTGTACATATTCATCATATTCATCAATATTCGTATTCATCAATATTCTCTACTGTTGGATCTATTTACACAGCCAGTCTTGCATATGTGTGTATATATGTATATGCTTACATCCGCACTTGAGTTTAGGTGTGCATGTATAGGTGTATGTATGTACTGTATATGTGTATATTCGAAATGCCTATTTAACTCTTATTGTTTGTATATTCACTAGACATCCGTATTGGAAGTTAGTTCTTCAGTATATAGCCTTAAGAATAATTATAACCACCCTTTTTTTTATAGCCCTACCTGTACATACTTCTCCCCATAGGTCGCGTTAACCGACAATTGTCCGTCATTGACGGATTTTTTTTTAGCTATGACGGAAAAATCTGAAGGCCGTCGGTCATTTTGACGGATGTTTACCGTTACCATTACCAATAACAATAATAGCCTAATAATAACAATAATAAAACATAATGAAACACAATTGAAATTATTGGCAAGTTGTGGCAGAGTTTTCTTACATACAGTATACATAGTCTTCACTGCCGTCACTTTCAATCTGAGCCGACGTTGCGGCAGTCTTGATGTTCAGTGCATAGGCTACTCATGTATACATTGTAGCCACTGCGCAAGGCTGTTCCCCCCATCGCGCTCCTGACCGTGCTAGGACTTTTCTAACCACTAGCACAGTGAGATGTATTAATGTTTCCCTTCTCTGCAGAAGACACGTCATTTTTGCTATTAAAAAAAGAGATGCATTGGGTTGTTTGTGTCGTTTCCCTGCCTGTACAATAGCGCTCATTTAGGCTAGTTGTTTTCTTGTTTTTAAAATGAAACAAATGTCGATTTATTGTATTCTTCCCCAGCAAGCTTAGGAAGCTTAGGAACATCACTGCTCGAATATCTGCTAAACTATCATTTTAATGAGAGCACGGGTAGACAAACTAACATTTAAACATAACTTCGTTTTATTTAAGACCTTCCGTGTCAGGTTCCAGGCTCCGCCGAGCCGAGACGCGGGGTGCAGCTGTACCACTGGTGCAGAAAGACCGCATGCTGCAGGATTTCCTCCCTATGAAGAGAGTACTAGCAGGGTCGGGAAATCCAACTTTCAGAGGCTCTTGCCAGCTTCTGATCACTTCCCTGGGAGAAATGTTTCCCGACTTCAGAACTTTGGCTGAAGTGGCGCTGGTTATTCCAGTCTCCAGTGTCGCAGCAGAGCGCGGGTTCAGCCTTCAGAATAAAATTAAAACGTCAATGAGAAGTCGTCTGTCGGAGGCAAAGACGCAAAATTTAATGACAATTGCCTCGGCAGCAGTCTCCATTGACTACTTTGATTATGCACAAGCGAGCTCCCAATTTAAATCCATGCGAGCCAGAAGGAAGGTTTGAGCTCACGCAAACAGGTCAAATTAGATTGTCACTCAAATCGTTGTAGTGGACTGTTCATATTTTAACTGCAATTGTCTTGCTACGTTGTAAAATAACATTGTTCATATGCCCGTTAAGGCACAACAGCCGCAATGTTTTTAGCGGAGGGAAAATGGGTTCACAAGCAGAGGCGATTCTAGGGTCTGGTGGGGCCCCAAGCAGAAATCCCCCCCCATCCCACCCCACACAACAGAAATTCACTATGGCTGAGAACATCTGGCCACTGTGCGGCGTCATCTGATGTGATTAAACCTTTTGTAGAGGGTGGCACGTCATCTTCATGGTGAAAAGATGTTTCACTTTCACTCAAGGTGGGTGATGACGGAACTGAAATGACAAAAAGTATTTTAATATCATAAATTAGTTTAATAATAGGGCGGCACGGTGGTGTAGTGGTTAGCGCTGTCGCCTCACAGCAAGAAGGTCCGGGTTCGAGCCCCGTGGCCGGTGAGGGCCTTTCTGTGCGGAGTTTGCATGTTCTCCCCGTGTCCGCGTGGGTTTCCTCCGGGTGCTCCGGTTTCCCCCACAGTCCAAAGACATGCAGGTTAGGTTAACTGGTGACTCTAAATTGAGCGTAGGTGTGAATGTGAGTGTGAATGGTTGTCTGTGTCTATGTGTCAGCCCTGTGATGACCTGGCGACTTGTCCAGGGTGTACCCCGCCTTTCGCCCGTAGTCAGCTGGGATAGGCTCCAGCTTGCCTGCGACCCTGTAGAACAGGATAAAGCGGCTAGAGATAATGAGATGAGATGAGTTTAATAATAAGATCATTAAAGGACATGTTGCATTTGAACATTTTTAGAGATTTTCTACAGAACTTACTGATATCACCAGTTGCACTTGAAAAGGCCGTCTCATCTGTCTGTGGTATTGGTACATGATCCTGGTCAGGACTGGTGGGAGCAGGGCTATCTGTTATTTTGCTGGAGGTAAATTCCGACTGCTGAGCAGAAGAGGGCCCAGGTTGAGCTGAAAGTAAACAAATATAAAATGAAGGGCAAAAAACAGAAACTTGGCATTAGAGCATGGCATAAGATGTAAATTTGACCTTTACATTACATGCAAATACTGACTGTACAAGTTATACTCACAGTCATCAGCTGGCACATCAGGTGGAACATCAGGTGGAACATCGCTCTCTTTACTGGGCCCTGGTGTCAGAAATTTCAGCAATGATCCTAAAGAAATGTATATAAAAGGGAAATATGGATGGTAAATAGGCTATATTAGTCACATCCATTACATTGATTTAATATTTCCATATTATTTTAACAATTCTTCAAAAACACAGTTCATTGTTTATTGTAGACTAAAACCAATGGAATAGTTTAGTTTACACAAATGATTTGACACTGCAAAATCTGCACTGGTTGATTGCTGAAAAAATACTTGGTTTATGCAGAAATGCAGTTGCAGCTACAAATAAATACATGAATAAATAAAGCCAGACGAGTGGCCTGTCGTGACTGAATGTCAGAATCTCTGTTCATCTTTTTGCATCATAAATACATAAATAAATGATTAAATAATACAAGCTTGTTCTGTGAATTAATTTTTAAATGAAAATAAGTCCATGAAAACACAAGTTATTAAATATATAGCATTTATAGCCTATATACATTGTCATTTAAAAGTTAAAATAAAATGACAGATAATAATGGACAATGACGGAATTTTTACGACCCTGTCCGTCAAAATGACGGACAATGAAAAAGTCTAACGTAACCACTGCTTCTCCCATAACTTTTGTACATATACTGCACAGATGTATATGTGTATATTCTGTATGCCTATTCAACTCATTCTTTTATATTCACAAGACATCTGCATAGCAAGTTAGTTACTTCTGTATATAGCCTTAGGATAATTATAACCACCCTTTTTTATAGCCCTACCTGTAATTACTTCTCCCTTACCTACCGTACATATACTGCACAGAACTATTGAACATCCTATTTATCTGTACATTCTCTACTCACTATAACCATCTCATTTGCACTAGCTGTACATAACTGCATTCATCTATACATATTGCTTATCTGCACATACTATATTTATTTGTATTATACTGCATTTCTGCTATTTGCACTTCTGATTAGATGCTAACTGCATTTCGTTACCCTGTATTTATACTGAGTAATGACAATAAAGTTGAATCTAATCTAATCTAATCAATATGTTCTCATGCAGCCATGCCTCAGTGAAGCACATAACAGAGCACTCACCAAACACACTCTTGCTCTTTGTGAGTGATGTTAACTTGTACATTTTATTCACCAGTGATCTTATGTTTCCCATTATGATAGAGGGAAGATATGGTCGATATCTCCTCTTCCTTAGCCATCATCTCCTCCTGGCTTTGCTGCCCTGGTATTTCTTCTTCAGCTCCTTGGGGATTTCAGGTCTCTCACTGGCCATGCCGCTTTTACAGAGGCTCAACAGCTGATCCCTGGTGTAAACAATAGAACCCTGGTGCGTCTCTGCCAGGACAGGGATCCAAAATGGTAACCATATTGTATCACTAAGACCAAAAATGTAGTTACAGTTCTAAGTTATAAAATACTAAAATCTCAAGAAAAGTAAACAAACAAAAAAACTAGACGACGAAGAGCAACTTTGATCAATCAAAAAAGGGTCTACCAGACAGAAACATACAACTTCTGTAAAGTATATGTTCATTTATACACTCAATACTTGGTTGGGGCTCCTTTACCACATATTACTGCATCAATGTGGCATGGCATGGAGCTGATCAGACTGTGGCACTTCTGAGGTGTTATTGAAGCCCAGGTTGCTTTGATAGCAGCCTTCAGCTTATCTGTATTTTTGAGTCTGGTGTTTCTCATCTTCCACTTGACAATACCCATAGATTTTCTATGGGGTTCAGGTCAGGCGAGTTGGCTGGCTAATCAAGCACAGTAATATCATGGTCAGAAAACCATTTGGTAGTAGTTTTGGCAATGTGGGCATGTGCTAAGGCCTACTGGAAAAGGAAATTGGCATCTCCATAAAGCTTGTCAGCAGATGGAAGCATGAAGTGCTCTAAAATCTCCTGGTAGACAGTTCTGTTGACTTGGGACTTGATAAAACACAGTGGACCAACACTAGCAGATGACATGGCATCCCAAATCATCACAGACTGAAATTTCACACTGGACTTTAAATACCTTGGATTTTGTGCCTCTCCACTCTTCCTCCAGACTCTAGGACCTTGATTTCCAAATGAAATGCAAACTTTACTTTCATCTGGAAAGAGGACTTTGAACACTGAGGAATAGTCCAGTTCTTTCTCTCCTTAGTAAAAAGTAAGAAGCTTCTGACATTGTCTCTGTTTCAGGAGTGGCTTGATATTAAGAATGCCACAGTTGTAGCCCCTTTACTGAAGACATCTGTACGTGGTGGCTCCTGATGGACTGACACCAGCCTCAGTCCACTCCTTGTGAAGCTCCCCCAAGTTATTGAACTGACTTTTCTTGACAGTCCTCTCAAGTCATTCCTGTTGCTTGTGTACCTCTTGCAGCCAGCCTTTTCAGCAGTGACCTTCTGTGGCTTACCCTCCTTGTGAAGGGTGATCAGAATTGCTGCTGGGTGATATTTATTATTATTGATATTTACCTTGTGCTTATTGGAAATAAGAGGCTTTTCAGCCTCTTCTGTGGTTTACCCTCCTTGTGGAGGGTGTCGATGATCGTTTTCTGGACAACTGTCAAGTCAGTGGTCTTCCCCATGATTGTGGTTGCATGTACTCAACGAGATTGAGAGATACACTGTATTTCTCCTGTTATATTCAAACTCGAAATGAAATATTCCAATATTTTGAGATGTGTTTTTTTTTGTGATGCAGGCCATGCTTTTCTGATTTTCATGAGCTAGAAGCCAGAATCATCAAAATGAAAACAAAACAAAGCCTTCTAATATTTTACTTTACATGTAACAAATATAGAATATATGAAAGATTACCTTTTTGAGTTAAATTAAGAAAAAAGAGAACTTTTTCATGATATTCCAATATTTTGAGATGCACAAGTGTGTTAGTCTATCTGTCTATCTATCTATAAAATCGAGTTGTATATGAGCTGATAGTCTACGAGACGTGTAGCGCTGAGTTGGCTATAAGCCATGTATGACATAATTGAGTGGAATAATTGTTTTATTATATCCACATTCACTGGATTTTTAGAAACAGCACATTTTAACTTTTATTTTTTGCAAATTCAATAAATGAAAATTTACAAAAATTCCAACAAAATCATTTCTACTTTGTGGACACGTGACTAATTGCATAATAATTGTCTTGCTGTTGTACTAAGGTATATATATTTAATTCTTCCTTGGATATTTCATCTCATCTCATTATCTCTAGCTGCTTCATCCTGTTCTACAGGGTCGCAGGCAAGCTGGAGCCTATCCCAGCTGACTACGGGCGAAAGGCGGGGTACACCCTGGACAAGTCGCCAGGTCATCACAGGGCTGACACATAGGCACAGATAACCATTCACACTCACATTCACACCTACGGTCAATTTAGAGTCACCAGTTAACCTAACCTGCATGTCTTTGGACTGTGGGGGAAACCGGAGCACCCGGAGGAAACCCACGCGGACACGGGGAGAACATGCAAACTCCACACAGAAAGGCCCTTGCCGGTCACGGGGCTCGAACCCAGACCTTCTTGCTGTGCAGAAAAAACACATGAATTTCCCATGTATTTCCCATGTGATCACGTGGTAACATGTGGAATACATGGTATCAGATTTTGTAACGTGTTACCATGTGGAGCACATGTGGAAAACATGTTACCACATGTGTAAAACATTCCCACATGTGATTCACATAAATTTGGGCCAAAACTACATGTTTCCCATATGCAAAACACATTTTCCATATATTTCACATGTGAGAAATCACATGTGAAGTTAATGTGGTTTTTCTGTAAGGGTGAGGCGACAGTGCTAACCACTACACCACCGTGCCACCCCTCTTGGGCATTTCAGTTATATAATTTTCAAACTTCTTTGAGCTTTAGAACCAGTCTAAAAAATTCAACAAATTTTAGTGCTTAAAGATGAAGAATGTCAACAAACCGGTGGAATGACAGCAGCAATTTGTGAAAGAATGCTATCATAATAATTCTTGAAAAATTAAAAACGATATGTTCTTACCATCAAACACTTTCCTTCCATATTTTGTTGCTTTTTTTGTACTTTTTTAGGGTTTTGTTCTCGAGTAGAGTTTTTATTTCATCCTCGGTTGGTTCAGCAAAATGCTCTGCCATTTTGTTTTCCTCTACTCAAGGTATATGAGCTGATAGCCTAGTAGTACAGTAGCCAACAGAGCACACAATTGCAGATATAATACATATGTAATGTTCACACACAGTTGATATTTAAAAAAATAATAATAAATCTACGCACCATTTTATTACACCACTCAGTCTTTTTGAGTAAGGGCCTACTGGCATGGCACAACTTGGCTCTTAATACTCTTCCTTGCAAAAACAGTCTTGATCTGTCAAATTGTGAGGGCAGCTTCTGTTCACAGGTCATCTTCTGTGCATTTTTGGTTGGATTCAGGTCATTCCTTTGATTTGGATGTATGCTTTGGGTCATGGTCGTGCTGAAAGGTAAACTTTGATTCGTCTCCAGTTTACTACAACTCCAAATCAGAAAAAAGTCAGGACAGTATAATAAATACAAATTAAGAAAGCAATGATTTTCTAAATTTACTTTGACTTGTATTTCATTGGAGACAGTATGAAAAGATATTTCATGTTTTGTCTGGTCAACTTCATTTAATTTGTTAATATACAGTCATCTCTACCATTTCAGGCCTTCTACACATTCCAAAAAAGTTGGGACTGGGGCAATTGTACCATAGCATCCTACTGAACCACTTCCACTATGCATATTGCCTAGAATCTGTGATCATCTCAGACTTGTCTGCTGGGAGTATTTTATTCATTATTATTATTATTATTATTATTATTATTATTATTATTATTATTATTCATTTATGTGTGTGTCATATAAGCTACTGGATGCCTTAATTTCCTTTGGGATGAATAAAGTACCTATGTACCTATCTACCTAATTGATTGATTGATTGATTGATTGATTGATTGATTGATTGATTGATTGATTGATTAAGGGCTACCTGTTGGAATTGTTCTCAACAGACCATAACATACAGTATTTTGCCACATTGTTTATAGTGATATACAGTACTTGGGCTTGAAAGTTTTTTTGTGAGAAAAGGCTTCCGTCCAATCACCCTACCCCATAGCCCAGACATGTAAAGAATAAAAAAGATTGTTGTCACATGCAGAGAATAATTAGTACTTGTCAAATATTCCTGCAGTTCCTTTAATGTATGTCATATGTCTTTTGGCAGCCTCCATGGTAGGTTTTTGTCTCGTCCTTTTGTAAATTTTGGAGGGATGTCTTGTTCTTGGTAATGTCACTTCAGCGATCTATTTTCTCTACTTCTTGATGATGGCCTTCATGGTGTTCCAAGGTACATCTCGTGTTTTGGAAAAAAAAAATTATACTCCTGTTCTTGTTGATATCTTTTGACAAGTGAGATACCATGAAGGCTTTGTAAGCTCTCTGTGGACCATGGCTTTAGCAGTCAGATGAAACCAATATGATGTCAAGAAAATCCTACAGAAGCAGCTGGTCCTTATTTGGAGATAATCAGAATAAGTTAATTGATGACAGCTGTCTGATAATTACTTTTGAACATAAGATTGAATTTGTTTTGTTCATTCTGAACACAGCCACATCCCCAATTATAAAAGGTGTACACACTTATGCAATCAAGTTATTGTAACTTTTTTTTTCCTATTTTCCCCGAAATGTTTCTAATTATTTTTCACTCAATTTTTATATGTTGTAGTTTCACACTGAGGGTGGCAGGGATGATTTGTTCATTGAGGTGATTGGGCAATGCACGACCAAAGGGGAGGAGGGAGGGTATTTTTCTATCACATACAGTGTTAGAAAACAGCATAACACATAACAGTGTTATACTGGCTGTGACTGTTGTCCTGCCTATTAATATTATAGTCCACTCAGCATACTCGTGTTTCAGGATGGCAACACTTTCATTTCTGTAGCTGGCTATTTCAAACTGTCCACTTTTTTTATTGTTTTCTCTTTGCTATTTCAATCAAAGTGATAGCAATCTGCACCCAAACATGAATGAGGCTAAATGCTGAACATTGAGCTTAGCATTACTAAATAGCTAGATCAAGGCTACAGGACTGGCATGAGAAGGCTAATCTATTTTTTTTCTTATCTATTTACTGTATGATTTATTATATTTCAATAAGTTGCATTTTGAACATGATTTATGACTAAATGTCACCAGAAGCTCAGAAAAACAAACAGGATGTTGTGCTTTGCACTGAGCTGTGCTACTGTGTGTGCATAATGCAGTCAGTGTGATTGTGTATTGATTGAGTCCAGGTGTGTGTTACTGGCATGAGATTAGTGTGATTCATGAGAGAGAGAGATTTAGTCTGTGTCAGCCATGACTTGGAACTCCAGCAATGACATGATGTAGCATTTTAAAGTGGGAGGGAATTTTGGAATAAGACAACTTATGTAACCAAATGTACATGTGAGAAAATGTTAGTCCAATCTGATTAATATACAACCCCGATTCCAAAAAAGTTGGGACAAAGTACAAATTGTAAATAAAAATGGAATACAATGATGTGGAAGTTTCAAAATTCCATATTTTATTCAGAATGGAACATAGATGACATATCAAATGTTTAAACTGAGAAAATGTATCATTTAAAGAGAAAAATTAGGTGATCTTCAATTTCATGACAACAACACATCAAAAAAGTTGGGACAAGGCCATGTTTACCACTGTGAGACATCCCTTTTTCTCTTTACAACAGTCTGTAAATGACTGGGGACTGAGGAGACACGTTGCTCAAGTTTAGGGACAGGAATGTTAACCCATTATTGTCTAATGTAGGATTCTAGTTGCTCAACTGTCTTAGGTCTTTTTTTGTCGTATCTTCCGTTTTATGATGCGCCAAATGTTTTCTATGGGTGAAAGATCTGAGCCCTGTGATGACCTGGTGACTTGTCAAGGGTGTACCCCACCTTTCGCCCGTAGTCAGCTGGGATAGGCTCCAGCTTGCCTGCGACCCTGTAGAACAGGATAAAGTGGCTAGAGATAATGAGATGAGATGAAAGATTTGGACTGCAGGCTGGCCAGTTCAGTACCCGGACCCTTCTTCTACGCAGCCATGATGCTGTAATTGATGCAGTATGTGGTTTGGCATTGTCATGTTGGAAAATGCAAGGTCTTCCCTGAAAGAGACGTCGTCTGGATGGGAGCATATGTTGCTCTAGAACCTGGATATACCTTTCAGCATTGATGGTGTCTTTCCAGATGTTTAAGCTGCCCATGCCACACGCACTAATGTAACCCCATACCATCAGAGATGCAGGCTTCTGAACTGAGTGCTGATAACAACTTGGGTCGTCCTTCTCCTCTTTAATCCGAATGACACGGCGTCCCTGATTTCCATAAAGAAATTCAAATTTTGATTCGTCTGACCACAGAACAGTTTTCCACTTTGCCACAGTCCATTTTAAATGAGCCTTGGCCCAGAGAAGACGTCTGTGCTTCTGGATCATGTTTAGATATGGCTTCTTCTTTGAACTATAGAGTTTTAGCTGGCAATGACGGATGGCACGGTGAATTGTGTTCACAGATAATGTTCTCTGGAAATATTCCTGAGCCCATTTTGTGATTTCCAATACAGAAGCATGCCTGTATGTGATGCAGTGCCGTCTAAAGGCCCGAAGATCACGGGCACCCAGTATGGTTTTCCGGCCTTGACCCTTACGCACAGAGATTCTTCCAGATTCTCTGAATCCTTTGATGATATTATGCACTGTAGATGATGATATGTTCAAACTCTTTACAATTTTACACTGTCAAACTCCTTTCTGATATTGCTCCACTATTTGTCAGTGCAGAATTAGGGGGATTGGTGATCCTCTTCCCATCTTTACTTCTGAGAGCCGCTGCCACTTCAAGATGCTCTTTTTATACCCAGTCATGTCAATGACCTATTGCCAATTGACCTAATGAGTTGCAATTTGGTCCTCCAGCTGTTCCTTTTTTGTACCTTTAACTTTTCCAGCCTCTTATTGCCCCTGTCCCAACTTTTTTGAGATGTGTTGCTGTCATGAAATTTCAAATGAGCCAATATTTGGCATGAAATTTCAAAATGTCTCACTTTTGACATTTGATATGTTGTCTATGTTCTATTGTGAATACAATATCAGTTTTTGAGATTTGTAAATTATTGCATTCCGTTTTTATTTACAATTTGTACTTTGTCCCAACTTTTTTGGAATCAGGGTTGTACTACAACTATATCATTTCTAAATTTTTATGTAACATTTGGCATTTAGATCTGAACTAGCCGCCACTGAAGGGTGGAAAAAGTTTTGACTTTTTATTTCATTTTCTTACTTCACAAAAATTTACCACTTTAACAGTGGTGTGTAGGCATTTTTATCCACTGTATGTAGTATATAATGAATTAAGGGTAAACATTTAAAATTAGAAGTGTAGGTGTTTGCCTTGTGCATTCAACTTCACTAGCCTAGTACTATAGCTTTGTGTTTTCCACCAATTACTGACCTTTTTTTAAGCAATAATGCATTTTATTTGGTATAAACATATCATTATACTTTTTTTTGTATTAGATTATGTAGAAATCAGGGATACATATCAACACTCATTTCTGGCATTGTCTTTAATTGATAGTTATAAAGTAGAATATGATTTCAGTCTCATGGCTGTCTTTCTTTAAGTTGTTATTTTGGGTGAATCCCAAATCCCTTGCTGCTTGAATGTACAGGGCACTACATGGAGAGACCATTATTTCATTACCTAAGTGGTGCACTTGTATACAGTAGGTATTAAAAAAAAAAAGCTTCCAAATCCTAAATAGACAAACTAATGCCAACATAATAATAACTTAATTTTTTTTAATTGAGGCGACAGAAATATGTAACATGAGGATAAAATGATTTGTTTTATATAAAATGCAGTAATAATGTTGTAGATCTGTCTTGCACTAAACCACACAACTTTGCTCAATAGACCTGTGCACTATAAACATACATACTGTATATTCCGAACCTGGAATATCAAGAACTGAGTAAAGAGGAAAACAGATTTCACGTTGTTGTGTCTATGTATGTAATTCCAGAAATATCCAATGTGGCCACTGCCAAAACAAATGAAAGCAATCCGTAACAGGGCCTATATTATCTCTCCAATGTTTGTGATTGGGTAATCACAAACATTGGAGAGATAATAAATAAGCATGACATGCTGTAATGTAAACCACATGAAACAACTTTCAGCATTTATTTACAGCTGTAATTGATGAATACATTTTGAGTAAAGAGAAAATATTGTGCCAAGTGACATCCCAATCTGGAATAACACAGATTGTAGAGTTTCCTGGTGTAAACTGAAGCTAAACTCCATACATAATGGAATTGTGCATTTGATCGTTTATCCTGTCTGTGGAAGAGATGCACTGCAATAAAGCAGCATCCAGCAAAGCTGTATTTTGCCTTGAGCAATGAAATGTGTGGAGGCGGGGCTGTTCATGCTCACATTTAAAGCACTCTCTCGTTTGCTATAGTCTGAGCCTCTTGTACCTGACCTCCTATTGTGTCTTTATTATACTGAAGCCTCTGATTTTTCACTGCATGTGAAGTTCACTCATAGTCTATGAGCTATTGGTGGTTGTGCTATTATTACCAAATAACTTTTAAATAAATAAATAAATAAATAAATAAAAATCTGTGCTCCAATAGTATTTCAAGCACCATTAGACCCCTACCTCTATTCATGGCAGCTGCTCTATGGAAGTTAGTGGCATCTGTCTTGTGACAGTACTCTCAGTTGTAAAACAGTTAATCAGAATCTGTCTGTTATTGTGCCATGAATTCATAATTCTGCATAATTTCTGCAACATCTGTTGTGAATTATCATATCCACAGGAGGCCGCCCATTTATTTACATCTATGCCTTTTTATATGTTGCATTTTGAACCAAAGGATGGAAGGAAATGTGTCTGCCACTCACTCCAACAAATAATAAACAGAGATACAATGTCTGGTTCCAGGGAGTGTGCAGCAGAAACCTTTAATATGGAGATTGTGCTCATTTTGTGTCAAGAGATGCGTGGGTAGGAAGCATCAGTGCAGGTGTGCTCTTCGAGTGGTGTGTGTGTGTGTGTGTGTGTGTGTGTGTGTGTGTGTGTGTGTGTGTGCACGTGTGCGTACATGCACCACGTTGGTGCTGTTTAGGTGTGTGTGTCAGTGAGCATACATGTTCTTGTGCACTTTCTGTGAGCATATGGTGTGTGCGAGTGGGTGTGAACCTTTTGTCTAACAGTAAGATGCTGTGTGTGTGTGTGTGTGTGTGTGTGTGTGTGTGTGTGTGTGTGTGTGTGTGTGTGTGTGCTCACACCTTGACATTTGGAAATGTCTAGCAATGGCTGATTCTGAGCAGTTCAATTGTGAATGATAATTGTGTGTTTATGTCTTGCACAAGTCACGACTCTCCTGTACTGACTGGAGTGAGATGTACTGAAGTCTGGCCTACACCTTTCTGTTCTTCTTCCTCTGCTCAACTCCAAGGATGTGGCAAGTGATGCGATTACTGTGGAGACTTGGCATTGCCCTGCTACTGGGAGCATTCCTCAATACCAGGCATCTCATCAGTGCTCTTGACATTCCTTTGGAGAGTAAGTTATTAATGTTATATTGTAATTTCCCAGCACTGATTATAAGACTTTACATTCATATTCTCTCATTCTTGGATGATAAATTATGGATGTAGTCTTTAATATGCTGCAAAGTGTACAAGTGAAATTTTTTTTCCAAACGCTTGAGTGCGCTAATGAGACAAAATTATTCTTCCAATTATACTCTTATTGGCAGTCTGATTTAATGGAAAAATTTATATGCAGACTTTCTCATTTGTAAGCAGGTGTCATTCATCATACCATCCTTTTTTCATCCAAACTTTGTTATAGATTTCTATTTTATGATTTCTACATTATCGAGTGAGAACAAAAACATTTTAGAGTTCCAAACATTTGTTTTCCAGCACAAAATTAAATGTTACCGAAAAAAAATTGTATCTGAGCAGCATATTACATAAGAGACCACTTTTCAGATTAAAAAAAGAAAAAATAATGAAGACTACTGGGTTTTGCTGCAAAATTAAGAAGCAAGTGTCCAGAAGACACTACTGGGTTCTGCAAGATGCTCAGTAAAACCTACAGCTCATTTCCTTATAAAACTGCCCTAATTGTACCGGAGACTCCATTTTTTTTTCTAAAGCAAAGGGTCGTCTCACACCAGATATTGATTTTGTTTCATTTATTATGGCTTACTGCTGTTTATAGTATGTTTTAATGTTGAAATAGTTCATTTCATTATTTTTAAGCCATTTTTGGTCTACAGCATTTCTTTACATGTCATGTGCCTAAGACTTTTGGACAGTACTGTACATGTATTTCTCTCTCTCGCTCTCATGTGTATATATACAGTGCCTTGCAAAAGTATTCATACCCCTTGAACTTTTTCACATTTTTCCACCTTACAACCACGAACTTAAAAGTTTTTTATTGAGATTTTATGTGATAGACCAACATAGAGTAGCACATAATTTTTGATCAAGACTCCACCTTACAAAATAAAGCCAGAGAACAAAGTCGTCTAGAGAATTGGATGGAATTGAACTGACAGTCTCATGTGACTCTCATTAAAACAGGATAGGCATTATAACTTATGCAACATACATGTACATGCACGCATTTTCACTAATAAAATGTAAAAAGCTAATTAAATAATCAGATGAACTAAGACCATCACATTCTGAAGCAAATTAAATAATCTTATACCGGTAACTTAAATACACAATACAAGTTACATGTATTCATCTAAATGCAGGTAAACAGCAAGTGTTGTTGTTTTTTGTTATGTAACCAAATGAGAGTCGCATCTTACCCATCTGTGTTCTCTCGCTTCTTGAAAGCTGATCTTGTGGCTGATTGTTTTGAAACAATCTGACTTTCAGTTCTTCATTCATTTGCTTCTTCCACGTAATGGCGAGATATTGCTGCTGAGGCAAGCATATCCAGCGGGGGGGAGGAGCATATCCAGCGGAGAAATCTGACGACTGGACCACTCATTCTCCATTTTCTCCATACTGAGTACTCTGCTATTACTGCTCGGCTCACACTCCGGGAGAAGTGGTGCAACTGAACTTACTTTCCTTTGCTTGGAATTTTCTTTTCCTTTAATTGTTGGTACTGCACCCTCTTTCAATACAGGTTTATAGCCAACACTCCTCAACAGATCAGAGGTTTTGTACGAGTCCTCAGTTAAACATGCAGAGCAGAGGAGAGGCCACTTTGTAGGCGCCCAATCTGTGAATTTCTCACAAAACGCATCCAAATCTTTGCAGTTTGAACATTCTTGGGCCATGAATGCAACATAAATCCACCTTCTGTCATGTTACTGCACCCGCCAGCAACACATCTATGTGGCATGGTAATAAATTAGCTCAAAATGGAGGATCAAAGTTGCATTTAGCTCTGTGTTTTAGTATAGCGAAAATGGCGATGAGACTGATAGCCTTCCTGCTGTGATGTCACAGATGTCAAGGTCATTCACTCAGACTGCTACCTATATGAATCACTTTAATCATAAAATTACTATATTAGATTTATTGTTAACGCTTAAAACTATTCCTATGCCATTCTTGAGGTCGCAAGGCATTTATCAACAAAAAGTGAGGCCATGGTTCTGTGTATCTCCTTTAACCTGGCTAGTCAGTGAAGCTCCACCTGTCATGCTAGCAAACTCTTTTCAAACTCAAAATCATATTGGGTAACTAAGGTTACTAGAAAAGAAAGATTTCTACATTCTATTTATTTGGCAAGATTATTCTAAAACATATTTCTGAACGGACTTCAGATAAGTTAATGTTATTCATGTTAGAGTAACTCCGTTTTTACATGCTAACAGTGTCCAAGTTAACTAGCTACATGTTAGCATTAGCCATGGACAAGGATATGTCAACTTGGTGGGCAAATCCATAGAAAGTCATTTGACTAACCAGACTATATAGCTATTGCAACATTATCGCTATCTCTAAAGCACAGACAACTTCATTGCAAGCTTTCTCTTGGAGCAAAATGTTTACATACCTCAATGTGCTTCAGCAGGTTGGATGGCAAGTTTTTGTAGGCTGTGATGTGGTTCGTTTTATGCAAACAAAGCAAACATTTAAAATTAAATGACGCTTTATTCCTTTCAGAAACCTGAAACATGGTGTTGCAATTGTTTAGGGTGGGTGGAGCACAGAAGCACAGCAGGCCAGAACTGAGTTCTCAAACTCTTTATTATAGCTTTTCAGCTTAAGGTCACTGGGGAAGACACACAAACACAGGTTAACTAACATCAGGTGTAGTGATTCTGCCACTTACCTTCCCTGACTCTGCCCTCCGTTCACAGACCGACGCTTGACCATGCCCCCGCTGCCACATACCCCCACCGCCCGACTCAGGCCGGGGAGCCGTCCGGCCTGCAGCCAACCCCCCCCCCCTTGATGGGAGAGGAAATCCACCACGACTATCTGCGCCCCCCGGTCTGTGGATCACCTTGAACTTAAACGGCTGGAGTGCCAGATACCAACGGGTGATCCGCACATTGGCATCCTTCATGCGGTGGAGCCACTGGAGGGGCGCGTGGTCCTAACAGAGGGTGAAAGGGCGTCCCAGTAGGTAGTAGTGGAGGGCGAGGACCACCCACTTGATGGCAAGGCACTCCTTCTCTATAGTGCTATAGCAGCCTTCACGCACTGACAGCTTTCTGCTGATGTACAGCACTGGGTGGTCCTCCACCTCCTGGGACAGAACAGCCCCCAGCCCCCTGTCCAACGCATCTGTCTGCAAAACAAAGGGGAGAGTGAAGTCAGGGGAGTGTACTAGTGGCCCCCCACACAGTGCAGCCTTTACCTCAGAGAAAGCCTGCTGGCATTGCTCCGTCCACTGGACCGGATCTGGTGCCCCCTTTTTAGTGAGATCAGTCAGTGGGCTGGTGACATCCGAATAATTAGGTATAAACCTACGATAGTAGCCAGCCAGCCCCAGGAACTGTCTCACCCCCTTTTTGGTCTTGGGCCTTGGGCAGGCCGCAATCGCTGCTGTCTTATTAATTTGGGGACGCACCTGCCCATTGCCCAAGTGGAAGCCCAGATACCATACTTCCACCCACCCAATTGCACACTTCTTCGGGTTGGCTGTGAGACCCGCTCGCCTCAGCGACCTAAGGACGGCCCTCAGGTGTTGTAAATGCCGTGGCCAGTCATTACTATAAATAATAATGTCGTCGAGGTATGTGGCCGCACAGGTGGCATGGGGGCGGAGGACCCTATCCATAAGCCGGGAACGTAGCGGGCACCCCAAACAGCCCAAAAGGAAGTGTGACAAACTGGTGTAAGCCAAACAGTGTGGAAAAGGCCGTTTTCTCTCGGGATAATGGAGTCAAGGGGATCTGCCAATATCCCTTTGTCAAATCCAGTGTCGAATAAAAATGAGCCGTGCCTAGTCGATCAAGCAACTCATCAATATGAGGCATTGGTACGCATCGAATTTAGACACCGCATTGACTTTTCTGTAGTCCACACAGAACCGGACCGACCCGTCGGCCTTGGGAACCAAGACCACTGGGCTGCTCCAGTCACTGTGGGACTCCTTGACGATGCCCATGTCGAGCATGGCCTCGAGTTCTTCCCGAACCACCTTTTTTTTGTGTTCGGGCAGTCTGTAAGGGTGGCTGCACACTACCACCTTCGGGGGCATCTCAATGTGGTGTTCTATGAGGTGGGTGCGGCCGGGCAGGGGCAAGAATACATCAGAAAATTCTGCCTGCAACTGGGCGACCTCCGTGAGTTGGGTCGAAGAGAGGTGGTCTCCACAGGGGACTGGAGCGGTGGGCGATGTCAATTTTAATTTTTGAACCTCTGGCCCCAGCTCCGCCTTCTCTGGAACCACCGACACCAACACCACGGGGACCTCCTCGTTCCAAAGTTTTAAGAGATTGAGGTGGTAAATCTGTAACGCCCCACCCCTGTCCGTTCGCCGCACCTCATAGTCGACGTCCCCAACTCGCCATGTGACCTCAAAGGGTCCTTGCCAATTGGCGATCAATTTGGAGCTCGACGTGGGCAACAGCACGAGCACTTTATCTCCCGGTGTGAACTCCCTAAGGCACGTGCCCCTGTCGTACAGGCGGATTTGCCATTCTTGAGCCTGCCGCAAATTCTCCTGGGTTAGGTGCGTGAATGTGTGGAGTTTTGCACGCAGGTCAATAATGTACTGAATTTCATTTTTGCTCGGTGAAGGTCCCTCCTCCCAATTTTCCCGCAGCACATCTAGGATGCCACACGGCTTACGCCCATATAATAATTCAAATGGGGAGAACCCCGTGGAGGCTTGTGGGACCTCTTGCACTGCGAAAAGCAGGGGCTCGAGCCATTTATCCCAGTTACGTGCATCCTCGCTTACAAATTTTTTAATTATGTTTTTGAGGGTGCGATTAAACCATTTGACTAAGCCATCCGTTTGTGGGTGATAAACGCTGGTGCGGATCAGCTTGATTCCCAGTAACCCATACAGTTCGCGCAGCGTGCGTGACATAAACGTAGTGCCTTGATCAGTCAGAATCTCTTTGGGGATTCCGACTCGGGAGATGACGCGGAAGAGCGCTTCTGCAATACTACATGCGGAGATATTGCAAAGTGACACTGCTTCCGGATATCGCGTTGCATAGTCCACCAGAACTAAAATAAAGTGATATCCTCGTGTTGACCGATCTAATGGCCCGACGAGATCCCCTTGGATACTCACCGGTATGCGATATGCTCCGGCCCGATCGAGGGCGGTCCCTAGTGCATCGGGGATCCGGACCACCGCGCCCACCTCCATCGCCGAGCACTGATGCTGGAGGTGCCCCGGCTCCCTGCAGCGCTAGCAAACCAGCCCAGGCTCTCTCTGCACCAGTGTTTCGGAGCTCACTCACCTGAGGGGGGGTAGACACAGACATGGAAGCAGGAAATGGTAGGGCACCGCGGGTGCGGCGGGCCGGCTGGGGTGGAGCCGGCCCCCGCCTCCGCAGTGGGGGAATGGGGTGAGGACGAGAAACAGAAGGGGGGAGAGAGAGGGGAGAAGAGGAGACATGCTGTCCTGCCGTCGGAACAGCCGCCATATGGTCCTCCGCCAGCTTGATGGCCTGATCCAGCGACGCCGGGCGATGGCACTGGACCCACTCTGCTGCTCCTTCTGGAAGTCGGGCGATGAACTGTTCCAGCGCCACCAGGTCGAGGATTCCCTTGGTGTCACGGTTGTCGGCCCTCAGCCACCGCCGGCAAGCGTCCCAGAGTTGCTGGCCAAACGCAAATGGCTGGCCGACCTCTTCCAGGTGCAGCACGCGGAAGCGCTGCCGTTGCTGCTCCGGGGTGTGCCCCATGCGTTGGAGGACGGCCCTGCGGAGGTCCACATAGGCCAGCCAGCTGTCGGCGGGGAGCTGTAGCGTGGCCAGCTGCTCCTCGCCCATTAGCAGGGAAAGGAGGCGTGCTGCGCGCTGTTCCACCGGCCAACCCCACACCTCTGCTGCCTACTCAAACAGAGCGAGGAAGGCTTCGGGGCCATCATGCTGGCCCATCTTCATTAGGGTGAGGTGGGGAGGGTCTGCGGCGGTGGTGATGGTGGACCCCGCTGACGTGAGCAGGTGTCGGAACGCCTGGCGGTCTTCCTGCTGCGCCAGCACCAGGGTTTCAAACTGTTCTTCCTGCTCCTTCCGGAGGGTGACCAGCACCTGGTGCTGGCTCTGTTGGGCCATGGCAAGGGCATGGACCAGGTCCTTGAAGGGGAGGACTCCATGAGGCTGTTCTCTTCTGTACTCCGCATCCCGGGTTTCGGCACCACTGTTGCAATCATTTAGGGTGGGTGGAGCACAGAAGCATGGCAGGCCAGAACTGAGTTCTCAAACACTTTATTATAGCTTTTCAGCTTAAACTATTCGCGCACACACACACAAGCCTCCTAGCTGAAGAGAGTCTTCCTCCTCTGCTCTCTCTCTCCTTTTTTATAGGGCATGGTCACTGGGGAAGACACACAAACACAGGTTAACTAACATCAGGTGTAGTGATTCTGCCACTTACCTTCCCTGACACTGCCCTCTGTTCACAGACCGATGCTTGACCATGCCCCCACTGCCACTTCTAGGTAAAGCCATGGGTGTGTACATTCCCCAGAAGTACTGCCTCCTTCCATTCTGCCATCAACTGATCATGTTAAATAATGCTGCGGAGAAACCACCGAACTTGATTTTATACAGTCTATGGATGTGACATGACCCTAGTGATAGGCTGTCTCACTGTCACCTGTGAAAAAAACAATCACATTTTCAAAAAGAAAAAAAAAATCGAGGACCTTGATAGAAATGTAGTGGAGTAAAAAGTACAATATTTGTCTTTCAAATGTCTCATCTCATTATCTCTAGCCGCTTTATCCTGTTCTACAGGGTCACAGGCAAGCTGGAGCCTATCCCAGCTGACTACGGGCGAAAGGCGGGGTACACCCTGGACAAGTCACCAGGTCATCACAGGGCTGACACATAGACACAGACAACCATTCACACTCACATTCACGCCTACGGTCAATTTAGAGTCACCAGTTAACCTAACCTGCATGTCTTTGGACTGTGGGGGAAACCGGAGCACCCAGAGGAAACCCACACGGACAACATGCAAACTCTGCATAGAAAGGCCCTCATCGGCCACGGGGCCTCGAACCCGGACCTTCTTGCTGTGAGGCAACAGCGCTAACCACTACACCACTGTGCCGCCCTCTTTCAAATGTAGTGAAGTTAAAGTCATAAGTGGCCAAAAAAAATACTCAAGTAAAGTACAGATAATCAAAAAGTGTACTTAAGTACAGTACTCAAGTAAATTTACTTTGTTACTGTCCACCTCTGTGTGTGTGTGTGTATATATATATATATATATATATATATATATATATATATATAGTACCAGTCAAAAGTTTGGAAATACCTTCAAATTCGATGTTTTTTATTTTTTTTCCTACATTGTAAATTAATACTGAAGTCATCCAGACTATGCAGCAACACGTAAGGAATCATTTAGTAAAATTTAAAACGTTAATCAAGCCAAAATATGTTTTAGATTTTAGATTCTTCAAAGTAGGCACCTTTTGCTTTGATTACAGCTTTGCACACTCTTGACATTCTCTCAATCAGCTTCATGAGGTAATCACTCGAAATGGTTTTCCAACAATCTTGAAGGAGTTCCCAGAGGTGCTGAGCACTCGTTGGCTGCTTTGCCTTCACTCTGCGGTCCAACTCATCCCAAACCATCTCAGTTGGGTTTAAATCAGGTGATTGTGGAGGCCACGTCATCTGACGAAGCACTCCATCACCCTCTTTCTTGGTCAAATAGCCCTTACATAGCCTAGAGCAGGGCTATTCAAATAATTCGGAATTGGGGCCAGTTCATGAATCTGAGGCAAAATAAGGAGCCGGAGAATATAAGTAATCACAGTAACAAATAAAGAAATTACAACAACATACTGAAGAAGTCAATATATTTTATAAATGCAGAACAACATATGCACATAAATCCACACATGGACTGCTACTGTAATAATTTGTCCATTTTGAACATAAATCAGACATCATAACAGTCCATCGCTCTAAGTCAGCCATATCACAGATACTTAAGATTGCACTCGTTTAAGTGAGAGGCACCATCAAATTTATCTCCACCAACAAAAATAAAACCAAAGTGCATACTGTAGTATGGTACAGAAAAGAATTATAACAACATTACAGTACGTGGTATTTTATCAAGGCAATATATTTCAAATTGCACCCAGTTTAGGCGAGCCATATCAGTTGTTTACATTTTCATTAATTTAACTGACAACTTAAACAACTTAAATTCCAAGTGCATCAACAAATAGAAAACCAAACTGCATAGTATGCTTCTAATTATAACAATGTAACAGTGCATGGCACTTTATCAAGGCAAAACACAATGATTTCAACAATAACCACCTCACCCATTTTAGCCCTGCTAACATGAGAAAAAAACACAGTCCTTTAGTTGACCTCTCTTTATTTTTTTTTTCTGATCTGCCTATATTAAAATTGCATCAGACACCTCAATATTTAGTTCAGTACATAATATGAGGTGAATAACATGTTAACTGCATCATACTGTTCAAAAATCAATCCTCATTACTTGTTTGACTAACATGCCTGTATCTTGCATGTAGTTTGCCAGCATTTGCCATCTAATGAGAGAAATGGCATTTTTTTGACTTAGCAAGAGCAGTGAAGTCAGGTGTATATGTTGTCAGGGCAATGCGCAAGCAGTGTTGCAGATGCTGGTCAGTCAGGGATATGCGATTGTGTGTTTTAATGGCATTCATGTGTGAGAATGACTACTCACAAGTGTATGTTGAGCCAAACATTGTCAGAAGAAAAAGTGCAAGAGCCCTTGAGTGTGGAAATTTCTCTCGACTGACTACATGGGTCCAGAATTTTTCAAAACCTGCCTGCTGCAATGACTGTCGCAAGTCATCTGATGACTGAATGTCAATGAGTTCCAGCTGTAAAAAAAAAACCTTATCCAATGATGGTACTAGCTCCTTTCCTTTCAATGCAAAGTCTGCCTCAACATTCACACAGAAAGGGTCCTTAACAAATCTCATCATTTCACTGGAGATGCTGAAATCATCAAACCTGGTGGCAAAGTTGTTTTTCAATGAGTCAATAAAGCCTGACATCACCTCTGTAATTTGCAGGCCAGATTTCCTTTATGTGGGGAAGTGGAGCATTTTCCCAGGATAAAGATCAGCAGAGAAGAGTGAGAGCTTTCTTTGAAAAGCATGAAGTTTCTCCACAAGTTCTGAAACTGTTTTATCTCTGCCCTGCAACGCCACGTTGAGCTGGTTCAAATGATGGAAAACATCACTCAAAAAGCAAACAGTGGCATTAAACTCATCATTTTCCATCAGAGACAGAAACTTGCCAGCTTTTTTCAGTTTTGAAGACCAGAGAAACACCAGAATCTCGTCTCTTAGTTCACAAAAATGTTTCAATGCGTTTCCTTTGCTAAGCCATCTAATGTCATTGTGAATGAGCAAATCTTTGTATTCAGCAGACATGTCAGTCAACAGCTTGCGGAAAAGCCGGTGCTGTAAACTGGAGGTGCAACGGATAAAGTTTATAGTTGCCATGACAGAGTCCATGGTCTCTTTTAACTCACCACTGAGTTTGGCACACAGGAGGCTTTGGTGGATAAGGCAATGTAGCGATCTCATCTGCGGAGCCGTGGCTGCCATCCTCGCGGCCAGCCCCTGATCCCTGCCCACCATGGACGGCGCAACATCCGTCACCAGCATGTTGACGCGCGCCAAATCCAAGTTGTTCTCCTCAAAGAATGCAGAAATTTTGGTGTATAAAATCTCACTGGTGGTCTGCCCCTCCAGGGGAATTAAACCAAGCAGATCCTCGCAAAAACATTCTCCATCAAAAAATCGCACATAGAGACACAGCTGCGCAACATCACTGTTATCTGTCAACTCATCCACAGCCAAAGACATCACCTCAGCCTTCACAGCAAATTCCTCAGTGTTGAATTAACACCCAGAGTGTTTATATAGGTCCAATTGGACCTATATAAACACTCTGAGTGTTAATTCAACACTGGGGATTTTGCTGTGTTCCTCAGCTTGTCCAAAAGCGTCTCAAAAACATCCGATGCAAGGGATTCGACTCTCCTCATATTTGACGTGTCAGATATTGGAATTTGCTTGATCGACTCCGTAACACTTTTTTGTGTTTTCTCATCTGTTACCACCTCATCAATGGATGCCAGCATACACTCCTTGACTGTCTCCAAGTCTGTAAACGGCTTTTTCTTTTTTCCCAATATCCATGCCACTCGTAACAATACCACCGTTGCTCTCTCTTGAGCCGTACAAGTCCGTAACAATAGCCGACGTCTTTGCTCATACACTCAAAAAAAACAACATGGGTGTCTGTTACATGAACCTAAGTCTAACATGTAACGGTTGACATTTAGGTCACTCAACAAAATTGTTTCTGGCTAAGTTAACGCATTTTACTTGGGTGGAAATACTTTCCATAATTTTATTATGTTCACTGAGCAAGTTATTTGCAAGTTATTTTTTTGAGTGTAACAAAATGTAAGCCCCGATATCTTCTGCTTCCGAGCGGCAGAGCCTGGCGGGAAAGTAGTGTTAAAGTTAGCATGCGTTGTGTTGAAATGTCTTCTCAAATTATACTCTTTACACACGGCGAGGCACTTGTTGCAGATTAAGCACACAGGCTTCGCATCGACAGCAATAAACACGTATTTCTCCATCCATTCATTGTTGAAGTGCCTGTTCTCTGAGTCAATTTTTCTTTTCTTTAAGGTAGAGAGAGACATTTTGTCTCGTTAGCTTGTCTTCTTGCTTGAAAGAAAGTCAGGGCGGTCAGAGCGTTGCACTCGACCACGCCGCAAATGGCGATTTTTGATTGGTCATTTAAATGACCAATCAAAAATAGCCATTCGCGGAAGTCGTGAGGTCCCCCAAAATATATGTCCAGCTAAAACAGCTATATTTTACCTGGTTTTCCACCATGACTTAAACGTGCGCGCATACCGCATGTGCTATATGAGACTATCCATATGTAATAATTACAGTACACTCTAAGGGCTGGTACAAAATTCCTCAGGGGCTGGGCCCGGCCCGGGGGCCGCCAATTGAATAGCCCGGGCTTAGCAGATAAAATTAGTTGCCATTTTATTAGGTATCAAGTAGCATTTTGTTTTTATTGTAGCATACTGCTGCAAGAGCAAGATTTCACCTGGACTCTACGTGTTACTGGAGGTCTTCTGCAGGAATGTTATTGCAAGGAATGTAATGTTATTGTATGCAAATAAGTTGAATAGTGGAAAAGTATTGTTCTGAACCCAGCATGGCCTTTGACCATTATCAACGTTTCGAGACAAATCTGATGAGTAGAGTGTTTGGGGATGTCATTCCGCACATCCACTATGTCCCAAGTCAGATGTGATTTCTCTAACATTACAAAAGAGCGTCTGATTTACTTATACAACATACCATAGTTATAAGACATGATTTGTGGGAAAGTACAATGTGTATGAATGCACAATGTGTACCTAATAAACCAGTAATTCAGGGTACTTTTCAAAAGTCATCAACTTAAAGTTACCTTGACTTCAGGCCATGGTTCAGCCACTGATTATGATTACAGCTCAGCTAATTATTTTTTTCTACATCATATTATTATGTTTACTCTGTTGTGCATATTTTATTAGGCCTACACATTATTGTTAATCAAGGCCTAAGGTCACACTGTCACAGTTGGTCCTTACAGGAATGCATGCACCATTGCCCATGATTAATGTGAGCACATGAGTGAGTCAACATGTACGTATGGCTGAGCTTCTCATGTATTCCTGTGTAATGTAACAGCCTCTCCTGTCCTCTTTTTACCCAGTTGAGCAGCCCCCAACAATAACAGAGCAGTCACCAGCCACTCTTATCGCTTTGTCCTTTGATGAGAGCTTTGCAGTCAAGTGTGAAGCCAAAGGCAACCCTGATCCAGAGTAAGCACACAAACAAGTACACACATGCACTCATGCTTACACTCACACACTAGATCATTAGCAGGGCCAAAAGAGGTGTATCAATAAAAGAAAAGTACTACTACTGCTGCCTGATGTCATGTACTTGATGGAATTCTGCAGTCCTATGGTTCATTTTAAAAGAAAGCACATATTGGGTGCTTTTGCAACACAGGGTAAAATGGTTATAGTGCTACCAGTTGTCAGTGTTCTGAATGTTTCCTATTTTCCATCTTTAATTTTGATACTTCCACAATATGTACAATCTATAGAGGGATGCGCAACGTTTCATCTATTATATATTAAAGTTGAACCCTGCCATTATGCACCCAGAAACCACTGAAAACCCAGAAACTACTGATAAAGTAGTGCATTTTTCTTCGCAAAGTAAAAAAATAGCAATTTGCAGAACAAAACTTGACTTTCTACAGTTCTGTGTAATGTGACTGAGTAAACTAAGGAAATATTTTTCAAGACAGCAATGTCTTTCCCAAATCAGGGAACTGTTGTTTATAGTTGACAACAATAGTCACTTAATAATATATTATCAGATTTATTTCAGTTTTTGGGTTTGCAACATTCAAGAAACATCAGCATAATTCATTGGATACACTATTAGAATCTATTACAATGCTGATATGAAGTGTTGCTGTGAGTCTAAATGTAGTCCTTTGATCCCTTTTATATTATACCTATATATATATATATATATGAAAAAAGATATTAACTTGTCCATTTGTTGCTTGTTTTTTTGTTGTTCTTAAATTAATTAATATCCACTATTGTTTTCAAAAGAAAATCTTTCCATGAACTCATACTGTGTGTATATATATATATATATATATATATATATATATATATATATATATATATATATATATATATATAGTAAACACCAGCAGAGATATACTGCCTATGTACAGACTGTCATGTGTCAGATGTGGACTATAAGGAGTGGCACATGTCTTAAAGTGAAAGTATAATCCTTTTGTAAATTTTGCACCGGTTTGTATCAAAATGTAGCATAAATATGGTGGAGCTCTGTAAGGCAGTGTTTAGGTCAGGTGAGTGGAACAAACCAGGAACAATATAGAAATAAATCTACACATTGTATTCGTATTTATACTAGTATCTGTTTACAGCACATTAGGTCTATGTACATTCTTCAGCCACTTTATTAGGAGCACATGTACACTTGCTGATTCAAGCAATTTTCTTGTTCCTAATAAAGTGAATATATGTATGTAAAGTATATGTATAAATAATGTATGTCATGTAACAATAAATAGATGCATAATAATACAACGGAAAGTAAGCATAAGTAATGAAATGTTGTGCAAAAATGTGTTTGTTTATCTGTCTGTCTGTCTGTCTGTCTGTCTATACATGAAATACACCATAAAAAAAAAAAACTTACTGATTAAACACACTGGGGTTACTAGTTGGTCAAATATTTATGACACTCTCCTTCTTGTGTGGTTTCCATAGCAATGCTTAAACCATCTAGTCAGGCAGACAGGGAGGCAGTTGTTCAGAGGACATGTAGGAAATGAGATCACCAGATCTTTGAGTGAGATATGTTTGATGTACTGTTTCTGGTGTGTCTTCTTTTACACACACACACACACACACACACACACACACACACACACACATATAGATAGATAGATAGATAGATAGATAGATAGATAGATAGATAGATAGATAGATAGATAGATAGATAGATAGATAGATAGACAGATAGACATATCTCACAATAGCTTTTACAGGATATTTAATGTAAGAAAAATACACTTAAAAATAATTACACACTATAAGTTAGAGTTAACTAAAAAAATAGAAAAAAAAAAACCTTTTTGATATGGGATCAACATTCAACATGGATGCTCTTGTTAATAACAGAAAATCTGCATGTTGTCCAGCCATGCAAACTTAAAACAAACAAGAAAAACAGACTGATTGACTTTACTCAAGGCATTATCTCAGAATAACTGCATAAACATTATTAAGACTGTGAAAATGTTACATTGTAAAGTTTTGTCAAGTCTCCCTACTTTACACATAGTATATGCATTTTTATACATTGTTCTTAAAAAAATGTCTGGTGAATATCCAATGCTAAACATTAATCTTTGCAAAGATTACAAATGCAATTAGACATTATAAATGTAATTAGACAAAGATTACAAATGTAATTAGACCTGAGAGTGTAGAGTGTTTTGCAAAAGTATTAATCCCCTTGGTGTTTGTCCTGTTTTGTTGCATTACAAGAGGGAATTAAAATGGATTTTTTTTTTTTTTTTTTTTGGGGGGGGGTAGCACCATTTGATTTACATACAGTAATATGCCTACAGCTTTAAAGGTGAAAATTGTTGTTTTATTGTGACACAAAAAATAAATAATTAAGATGAAAAAAAAAAGAAATCTGGAGTGTGCATACAGTAGGTATTTACACACTTTTTTATGAAACCCCTAAATAAGAGCTGGTCCAACCAATTCAATTCATAAGTTACATAATTAGTTGATTAAGATCCACCTGTGTTCAAATGTGGCATAGCCTTATCCATGGCTAACATTAACACATAGCTAGTTAACTTGGACACTGTTAGTTAGCATGTAAAAATGGAGTAACGCTAACATGAATAACATTAACTTATCTGAAGTCCTTTCAGAAATATATTTCACCATAATCTTGCCAAATAAACAGAATGTAGAAATCTTTCTTTTCTAATAACGTTAGCTGCCCAATATGATTTTGAGTTTGAAAAGAGTTTGTTAGCATGTCAGGTGGAGCGTCACTGACTAGCTAGCTTAACGTTAAACCACCATGATGGCACAGCATGTGTTCATTTTATAAATCCAGTAAGTTGCTTCAGAGGCATTAGGTTTTGTAAGCATTGTGGCAATAATACAACAATGCATTGACAGAAAATGTACTTTTAATACTTGAGTATTTTTAAAAACAAGTAGTTCAGTACTTTAACTTAAGTAAAAATTTGACTGTACAACTTTCACTTGTATCAGAGTAGCATTTGACCAGTGTGATCTGTACTTTCACTTACAGTGGTGCTTGAAAGTTTGTGAACCCTTTAGAATTTTCTATATTTCTGCATAAATATGACCTAAAGCATCATCAGATTTCCACACAAGTCCTAAAAGTAGATAAAGAGAACCCAGTTAAACAAATGAGACAAAAACTATTATACTTGGTCATTCATTTATTGAGGAAAATGATCCAATATTACACATCTGTGAGTGGCAAAAGTATGTGAACCTTTGCTTTCAGTATCTGGTGTGACCCCCTTGTGCATCAATAACTGCAACTAAACGTTTGCGGTAACTGTTGATCAGTCCTGCACACCAGCTTGGAGGAATTTTAGCCCATTCCTCCGTACAGAACAGCTTCAACTCTGGGATATTGGTGGGTTTCCTTACGCTTCAGGTCCTTCCACAACATTTTGATTGGATTAAGGTCAGGACTTTGACTTGGCCATTCCAAAACATTAACTTTATTCTTCTTTAACCATTCTTTGGTAGAACGTCTTGTGTGCTTAGGGTCATTGTGTTGCTGCATGACCCACCTTCTCTTGAGATTCAGTTCATGGACAGATGTCCTGACATTTTCCTTCAGAATTCACTGGTATAATTCAGAATTCATTATTCCATCAATGATGGCAAGCCGTCCTGGCCCAGATGCAGCAAAACAGGCCCAAACCATGATACTACCACCACCATGTTTCACAGATGGGATAAGGTTCTTATGCTGGAATGCAGTATTTTCCTTTCTCCAAACATAACGCTTCTCATTTAAACCAAAAAGTTCTATTTTGGTCTCATCCATCCACAAAACATTTTTCCAATAGCCTTCTGGCTTGTCCATGTGATCTTTAGCAAACTGCAGACGAGCAGCAATGTTCTTTTGGAGAGCAGTGGCTTTTTCCTTGCAACCCTGCCATGCACACCATTGTTGTTCAGTGTTCTCCTGATGGTGGCCTCATGAACATTAACATTAGCCAATGTGAGAGAGGCCTTCCGTTGCTTAGAAGTTACCCTAGGGTCCTTTGTGACCTCACCGACTATTACATGCCTTGCTCTTGGAGTGATCTTTGTTGGTCGACCATTCCTGGGGAGGGTAACAATGGTCTTGAATGTCCTCCATTTGTACCCAGTCTGTCTGACTGTGGATTGGTTGAGTCCAAACTCTTTAGAGATGGTTTTGTAACCTTTTCCAGCCTGATGAGCATCAACAACGCTTTTTCTGAGGTCCTCAGAAATCTCCTTTGTTCGTGCCATGATACACTTCCACAAACATGTGTTGTAAAGATCAGACTTTGATAGATCCCTGTTCTTTAAATAAAACAGGGTGCCCACTTACACCTGATTGTCATCCCATTGATTGAAAACACCTGACTCTAATTTCACCTTCAAATTAACTGCTAATCCTAGAGGTTCACATACTTTTGCCACTCACAGATATGTAATATTGGATCATTTTCCTCAATAAATAAATGACCAAGTATAATATTTTTGTCTCATTTGTTTAAATGGGTTCTCTTTATCTACTTTTAGGACTTGTGTGAAAAACTGATGTTTCAGATTATATTCATGCAGAAATATAGAAAATTCTAAAGGGTTCACAAACTTTCAAGCACCACTGTAAGTTATGAAGTTGGGTACTTTGTCCACCTCTGTAAAATATAAATTATATCAATATTGTATGGCTATAGTATTGCAAAAAATGAATTCTGCAAGTCTTCTCTCTCTATTTCTTCTAATGCTGTGCACTACATTACTCCAACACAACATAGTTAACACAGATAATTACATAATTATCAGAGTGCTGCGCGTAATTTTAGGATTCAGATTGCTTATCAAACATTTTTCCCCCTAGATTCAAATGGACAAAGGACGGGCAAGATTTTGATCCCTATCAGGACACCATGTTGATCACTAAAGAAAACTCTGGAACTTTTATCATCCTGAACAATGGGAACCTTACTGAATACCAAGGCATCTATCGCTGTTATGCCTCCAACAAGCTTGGAACGGCCATGTCAGAGGAAATTGAATTCATCATTCCCAGTGAGTAAAATATATGTGTACTATTATGGTTCTTTCAGTTAGATTTAAAAGCTGGAGTCTGCTGAACTAGCAACTCTTGCTCTCAATGGGGGTGTCCACTGTATTTGCCTGCTGCAAGCCTGCTGAACTTTGCCCTGCTGTATAACAATGCTGTATAAGTGTGTGTATGTGAACCATGGGGATGGAGTGGGTGAAAAGTAGACCCACTGCTCTCTTTATCATACACCTTGATACATTCCTCACAGTGCTGTAAAACCCATCATATTAATCTCTGGACGATGGAACCAGGCCAAAGGGGGCAGCGGTGACAAAGCATGAGCACTTCTTAGTCATTCGTTGGAGTTTGACATGATGTGGTGATGTAGTAATGGTGTGTTATTACTGTGCTTTGGGACCAAGGTTATAGGGTGCTATAAATCTTATCTGTTTTATGTTGGCATGTTCTTAAGAGAACTATAGAGAACCAGGCCTCTTACTGCCCTCCTGCTGCAATGGTATATTACTGCAACTGTCGATTTCAGTGTTTGCCCTGTTTTTGTTGTGCTTTCCAGATGTTCCGAAGTTCCCAAAAGAGAAAATTGATCCAATCAAGGTAGAAGAGGGACAGCCATTTATTCTGGAATGCAATCCACCTAAAGGAATTCCTCCACTGGAAATCTACTGGATGACCATAAGTTAGTATACAAACATGACATGCATGTAAATATATTGGGTCACATCATGCGTCTATAAAAAGTTGGTTTAATATTTCCTTACTTTCAGGACATGCTTATTTTTCATACAGAATTACTTTCGTCACTGCACAATTTGAGTTATTATTCAAAACTTCTTTATGAAATGTATTTGAATGCCTTGCTTTAGCATCACAGCATTACACTTATTTTGAGTGAGTAAAAAGCACTTACACAGAGGCATTCTTTTAATGATCAGCCAATTAGGTTTAATGTCATGCTCAACCATTTAACATAAAATAAAAATAAAAAGGCTGAGTAAATATTATGTGTATATTATGTGTATTTGCCATGCATTTGCAGGCACAAGACAGCACTGAAAACATTTTCTGTGCTCTTTCTCTCTCTCTCTTACTCATGTAGGCATGAAGCAAATAGAGCAGGATGAGAGAGTGACTGTGGGGCTAAATGGGAATCTCTATTTCTCAAACGCCATTCAGACAGACAGCCGGAGAGATTATTGCTGCTATGCATCCTTCCCAAGAATACGCACCATCGTCCAGAAAACTGCCATGTCCGTTATTGTCAGCAACTGTATGTAAAACCTTCAAACACATTGTTCACTGATGTATTCTATATTGACCCAGATCAATACTTTAATGATATAAACAGTATAAAAACTTGACATGCTTTAAGGTTTTGATGCAGTTGCATGTGGGCAGGTGTGCACATAAGAGATGGAAGGAATGATATGGTAGAAAAAGTGGCTATTTGCTGTCATATTTAGAAAGGCTAGATTTTTGAAACATATTAATTTGACTTGCACTTGAAATTATAAGGCTTATTATCCTGTACCTCTGTGGCAAAACAAAGGAAACTAAGCTAATACTTGCATTCCTTAAGTAGTTATCAAGAAAACTCATGGTTTCAGATACAGGCGGCACATTGTAGATTATGATTTCTAAATATATAATAGTTCCAAAGCACAGGAAGTTGCTGTGTGCAATTTCCTTAAATCACAAGTTTAAAAAAAAAGGATAGTGCATTCATTCGTTCCTTATACCATTTATCCGTTGTGGGTGACAGGTGGGGTACACTCTGGACAGGTCACCAATCTATTGCAGGGCTAACACGGAGAGACAGACAAGCAGCCATGCTCACAGTCACACCTACAGGAAATTTAGAGTAGCCATTTAACCTAATCCACATGCCTTTGGACTGTTGGAGGAAACTGGAGCACCCAGAGGAATCCCATGCAAGCACAAGGAGAATATGCAAACTCCACACAGAAAGAACCTAGTTTACCAGCAGGTTAAAACCCGGAACCTCCTTGCTGTGAGGTGACAGTGCTAACCACTGCACCACTGTGTCACCCCATAGAAAGGACAATATAAGAACCAAAAAAAAAAAAGTAAATTTATTTTATTTACATAACCTTGCTTATTATGAAGCTAGGAGGGTCAGCAAAGTGGGTAAAGGGCCTTGTGGTATGGCTACGTACACTGTGGGCAAAGTGTCCCACAGTGGTAGTGAGGTTTGAACCCACAATCTTTTGATTAACAGCCTAGAGCCTTAATCACTGAGCCACTACTGGCAATAAAATTATTGCCATCTTTCTGGATCTCATTTCTAGACCTATCAGTAAGGTTCTACTTGTGTTCAAATTCTCACTTCCATAACTAGGGTAGCACAATGGTGGAGCACATAGCTTATGGCTTTAGGCCCCTCGATTTGATCTTGAGCTTAGATTATTCTCTGTGTGGAGGCGTACATGTTCTCACTCTGTCCACTTGGGCTTCTTTTGGATTATCTGTTTTCCTCTTACCTCCAAAAACACGTTATTAAGTGAATTGGCATTGCTAAATTGCCTCTAGGTGTGAATGTGTGTGTGCATGATGCCCTGTGATGGACTGACATACCATCTCGTGTGTATTCCTGCCTCATGTACAGTGTTCCTAGGATAGTATCTAGATCCAACACAACCCTGACCAGAATAGTGGTTACAGAAGAAGAATAAATTATCCTTGCAGCTAGATAGCTTTTCATGTTATCTTGACTGTGGCTACTGAATAATTCATAGCAGTTGCTGAAAAAAATACTTTAATATAGAAAATGCAATATTCTATGGAGACTTGGGGTGGGGGTGGGGGGGGTTTCTCCTTGTTCTACCTTTACACATCAAATCTGTCATTTTGACCTGAACAGAACATAAGACTTCACAGACTGTGTCAGAGACACATGCATATACAGCAATGGTGTTTGATCAATGACATAGCATCAACTCAGCCATAGCAAGCACTAGGTTTATTCTGATGTTCAGGGTGCAGTGATAGATCAAACAGTTTGATTCATGGTCATCTGTGTTTAAGACATCTGGGACATATCATCCATTCTTTGAAGAAGAGTCTTTTAAACATTAGCATTGCTCATAAAGCTCATGCTTTTGCACTGGCCTACATTAAAGTCATGATCGGGGATTTAAGAGAAGCATATTGTTATAGCTGCCTGATTACATTTTCTAAACTATTAAAGGAAGGCATTTGAAGCATGTTCAAGAAACATTGGATCAGGGCATAGAGGAACTTATTTAAAAGATAAATTGTGATTTACTCAATGTAATCATTTGGAAAACTTGGAACTGAACCTTCTTCTGGGAAGACTCACAGAAATGTACAACCATTTACATGCAGTGCCACCAGAAAGTATCCCATGATTATTTCTCTTTTTGCTGTATTGCAACATGAAATTTAAGCATATCTTAATATTTTATTTCCTGTCCCCTTTGCAGTGAATCTCTACAAAAATCAAATGAAATCAAATATTTAGATGCCCACAAAAAACAAACTAACTAAAAACTGCTCAACTGAATTAGTATTCACCCCCTCAGTGTGAACTGTCGTTTTTCAATTACGAATGGGTTGTCTCACGTGTTTCTATGAGTTTAGCACCTTTATTTTGTAGAAGTTTCTTCCATTCAGGTCACACCACAGATTTTCAGTTGGATTCAAGTCTGCATTTTATTTGGCCATTCCAAAACACATACCTTTTTTTTTCTCCCCCCAACAATTCTTTTGTAGCTTTTAACCCTGTGCTTTGGCAAATTGTCCTGTTGGAACATACACTTTATGGACAAAAGTTTGGATACCCATATATAGGCATTTCCCAAGCTGTTTCCACAAATTTGCAAGCCCATGATTGTATAGGATGTCTTTGTGTGCTGTGAAGTTAGACTTTCCTTTCACTGGAACTAATGGACCCAAACCTGTTCCAGCATAACAATGTTCTTTTACACAAACTGGAGTACATGAAACCATGAAGAAATGAAGATGAGTTGCCAGGGATGGTGGAGAAGAACTTGAGTGTCCTAAACAGAGACCTGAACTCAACCCTCCTAAACACCTTTGTGCTGAACTAGAGCACTGTCTACAGCCCAGGCTTGCTCACCCAACATTAGTGCCTGACGTCACTAATGCTTTTGTGGATGAATCGGTACAAATCCCCACAGCCACATCTACAAACTAGTGGAAAACCTTATCAGTAGAGTGGAGTTTATTATAACAGCAAAGGGAGGACTAAATCTGGAATGGAATTTTCAGCAAGCACATGTGAGTATGATGGACAGGTGTCTACAAACTTCTGGCCACATAGTGTATATTTTCATCCTAAATGCAGAAGTCTTGCTGACTGGAACAGGTCTGCCTCAACAATTTCATTTATTTGGTCCCATCCGTATTACCATATCTATGGTAGGAACAAGTTTTCCAGTTCCTCTGCTGAACAGTAACCTGAGACCATGATGCTACCACCAATGTGCTTGATTACGGAATTGTGTTACTTGGGTGTTGGGGTGGATTTGGTTTGTGCCAAACATTTGGCTTTAGACCAAATATCTCAACATTTATTATATTGAAGTTTAAAATAATCCCATTCTAATATGCTCAAATCATAAGGGGTAAATACATTCTAGAGGCACTATACCGTATGTGTATAAAAAGCAACATTTAAATTATTCAAAAATTTGGATAATGCATAAACACAACATAAGTTTGATAACAAAATGACATTACAAATCCCTGATCGTAACTTGAATCACTACTGCCAGGTATCTATATCTCATTTATGGTTTATTACATTCATTATTTGGATTTATTATTTGTACCTCCATGTATTTTCCATCTGTCTTCCATTTCTCCATTTCAGCCAAGTCAGAGAGTCATTCTGGTAGTGGAAGGGGAACAGGTGAGCATTGTTCACTAGGCCTGCTTCTCGAGAATAGCATATGTACTTAGCAGCACAAAACAAAGATTTCAAACCTTTTGTAATACTTAAATTTAAACCGAGACATAGTACTTCAGGATGAGTCCACATGGTGTGTTCTGTGGCATCTGGTGGATATATCCAGAAATTAATTTTTTTTTAATGCCTTCAGTGGCATGTGTATAAAAATGAATTATTAGATTAACTATTAATTACAACATCATGTGCAAAGAAATGGCTTTTCATGCAATCATATGCATCATATGGCCTCACATATGGATCATACCTCATCCTAGCCAATGCCATTCTGGAGAGGAAGCCCAGTCTTCTGTCGCCCTCTGGTGGTCAAACATACACTCATATTGTCAAAGGGGAGGAACTGCTCTTAGAATGCATTGCTGAAGGCTAGTAAGTAACATTCTCTCATCTAACTGAATTGAACTTATTTACTGCTATGAGATTTCTTGCATTGTGTGTCATTTACAGACATTAGTGGAATGATAACCAACAGCTCTTTGACGATCAATAAATATGTTAGAACATTAATATGACATTAAATATTTTTTTCGAAGAATGTGTTTACCTTCAAGTACAAGTGCAATCCAGTCGCATAAATGTACTTCCCCATCTCTAAATGTTGCTTAAAGAACAAAACAACACTATTTGTCATTTTACTTATTGATGAATATTTTCTTGTGGCCTTTTCTTCCTCTAGCCCAACTCCAATGGTTGAGTGGATCAAGATAGGAGAGGAACTTCCTGACCGAGCTGTGTTGAATAATTTTGGAAAGCACCTCACCATAGAGGACGTGACAGAAGATGATGAAGGGAAATACATGTGCAAGGCCCTTAATGCCCATGGAGAAGCTGTGCACTACTTCCATGTAGCAGTGGAGGGTGAGACTGATTGATTGATTTGAGGTATTAAAAACAATGTGGGGGGCAGCACGGTGGTGTTGTGGTTAGCGCTGTCGCCTCACAGCAAGAAGGTCTGGGTTCGAGCCCGGTGGCCGACGAGGGCCTTTCTGTGTGGAGTTTGCATGTTCTCCCCGTGTCCGTGTGGGTATACTCCGGTTTCCCCCACAGTCCAAAGACATGCAGGTTAGGTTAACTGGTGACTCTAAATTGACCGTAGGTGTGAGTGTGACTGGTTGTCTGTGTCTATGTTGCCCCTTTTCCACCAAAGCAGTTCCAGGGCTGGTTCGGGGCCAGTGCTTAGTTTGGAACCGGGTTTTCTGTTTCCACTGACAAAGAACTGGCTCTGGGGCCAGAAAAAACGGTTTCAGGCTAGCACCAGCTCTTTGCTGGGCTAGAGGAAAGAACTGCTTACGTCGGGGGGGGTGGAGTTGTTAAGACTAACAACAATAGCAAGACCGCGAAAGGTCACCATTTTTAAGCGACGAGAAGCAGCAGCTGTACAAACGCGAAGTCATCCATTATTGTTGTTGTTGTTGCTGCTTCTTCTTCTCCGTGTTGTTGTTGCTTCGATGTTCGCGCCAAGGTTTATGCAAACGCAGCGACGTAACTGACGTATACAGTGACGTAACTGACGTATACAGTGACATAATGACGTGGCTCCCCTTAGCACCCTGAGGTATGGAAAAGCAAACTGGTTCTCAGCTGGCTCGCAAGTTGAATGAGTTGCGAACCAGCACCAGCACAGGCCCCGAACCAGCCCTAGAACTGATTTGGTGGAAAAGGGGTACAGTGGGGCAAAAAAGTATTTAGTCAGTCACCAATTGTGCAAGTTCTCCCACTTAAAAAGATGAGAGAGGCCTGTAATTTTCATCATAGGTATACCTCAACTATGAGAGACAAAATGAGAAAAAAAATCCAGAAAATCACATTGTCTGATTTTTAAAGAATTTATTTGCAAATTATGGTGGAAAATAAGTATTTGGTCAATAACAAAAGTTCATCTCAATACTTTGTTATATACCCTTTGTTGGCACTGACAGAGGTCAGACCTTTTCTGTAAGTCTTCACAAGGTTTTCACACACTGTTGCTGGTATTTTGGCCCATTCCTCCATGCAGATCTCCTCTAGAGCAGTGATGTTTTGGGGCTGTCGCTGGGCAACACGGACTTTCAACTCCCTCCAAAGATTTTCTATGAGGTTGAGATCTGGAGACTGGCTAGGCCACTCCAGGACCTTGAAATGTTTCTTACGAAGCCACTCCTTCATTGCCCGGGTGGTGCGTTTGGGATCATTGTCATGCTGAAAGACCCAGCCACGTTTCATCTTCGATGCCCTTGCTGATGGAAGGAGGCTTTCACTCAAAATCTCACAATACATGGCCCCATTCATTCTTTCCTTTACATGGATCAGTCGTCCTGGTCCCTTTGCAGAAAAACAGCCCCAAAGCATGATGTTTCCACCCCCATGCTTCACAGTAGGTATGGTGTTCTTTGGATGCAACTCAGCATTCTTTCTCCTCCAAACATGACAAGTTGAGTTTTTACCAAAAAGTTCTATTTTGGTTTCATCTGACCATATGACATTCTCCCAGTCCTCTTCTGGATCATCCAAATGCTCTCTAGCAAACTTCAGACGGGCATGGACATGTACTGGCTTAAGCAGGGGGACACGTCTGGCACTGCAGGATTTGAGTCCCTGGCGGCGTAGTGTGTTACTGATGGTAGCCTTTGTTACTTTGGTCCCAGCTCTCTGCAGGTCATTCACTAGGTCCCCCCGTGTGGTTCTGGGATTTTTGCTCACCGTTCTTGTGATCATTTTGACCCCATGGGGTGAGATCTTGCGTGGAGCCCCAGATCAAGGGAGATTATCAGTGGTCTTGTATGTCTTCCATTTTCTAATAATTGCTCCCACAGTTGATTTCTTCACACCAAGCTGCTTACCTATTGCAGATTCAGTCTTCCCAGCCTGGTGCAGGTCTACAATTTTGTTTCTGGTGTCCTTTGACAGCTCTTTGGTCTTGCCCATAGTGGAGTTTGGAGTGTGACTGTTTGAGGTTGTGGACAGGTGTCTTTTATACTGATAACGAGTTCAAACAGGTGCCATTAATACAGGTAACGAGTGGAGGACAGAGGAGCCTCTTAAAGAAGAAGTTACAGGTCTGTGAGAGCCAGAAATCTTGCTTGTTTGTAGGTGACCAAATACTTATTTTACCGAGGAATTTACCAATTAATTCATTAAAAATCCTACAATGTGATTTCCTGGGTTCTTTCCCTCCATTCTGTCTCTCATAGTTGAAGTGTACCTATGATGAAAATTACAGGCCTCTCATCTCTTTAAGTGGGATAACTTGCACAATGGCGGCACGGTGGTGTAGTGGTTAGCGCTGTCGCCTCACAGCAAGAAGGTCCTGGGTTCGAGCCCCGGGGCCGGCGAGGGCCTTTCTGTGTGGAGTTTGCATGTTCTCCCCGTGTCCGCGTGGGTTTCCTCCGGGTGCTCCGGTTTCCCCCACAGTCCAAAGACATGCAGGTTAGGTTGACTGGTGACTCTAAATTGGCCGTAGGTGTGAATGTGAGTGTGAATGGTTGTCTGTGTCTATGTGTCAGCCCTGTGATGACCTGGCGACTTGTTCAGGGTGTACCCCGCCTTTCGCCCGTAGTCAGCTGGGATAGGCTCCAGCTTGCCTGCGACCCTGTAGAAGGATAA
The DNA here is from genome assembly GCF_027579695.1 of Neoarius graeffei. Lineage (NCBI taxonomy): Eukaryota > Metazoa > Chordata > Actinopteri > Siluriformes > Ariidae > Neoarius > Neoarius graeffei. The sequence goes on from NC_083572.1 coordinate 42,765,863, forward strand.
AGCGGCTAGAGATAATGAGATAATGAGATGAGAACTTGCACAATTGGTGGCTGACTAAATACTTTTTTGCCCCACTGTATGTGTCAGCCCTGTGATGACCTGGTGACTTGTCCAGGGTGTACCCCGCCTTTTGCCCATAGTCAGCTGGGATAGGCTCCAGCTTGCCTGCGACCCTGTAGAACAGGAAAAGCGGCTAGAGATAATGAGATGAGATGAGACAAATATGGGTGTTTCTATGTCCTATGTCAGTGTTTATATCAGATCTAATAATCTATTGTAGTGTATTAATGGAATGCAACACCACACCTTGTTACAGATGGGAGCCCAAGAATTAAATAAATGCAAGAAAAACCAACTGTTTTTTAAAATTGTAGGTATTGTATTTAAAACTGTATGGACATGCCAGAAACCAACATAAAACCATGCAGAGCATTCTCACTCAAAAGGGATTAATGATCCAAAAGTGGGGTCTGGTTGATTAATGCAAGAACTTATTACCATGTTTGTGTACAGCAAACAAGCAATTTATTAAAACCAAGAAGTACACTCAAACAAGTGGATATAGAAACCACTCAATGGGATAGATTCTTACACATTAACAAAAAAGGATTTTTCCTATGAGTTGGAAAAAGATCCATCCATTGAGTTCTCTGACATCTCAAACCACCTGGTGCTGCAGACATCATTTTACACGGACAAACAGATGAAAACCTCGAAGAGCATGGAGACGTACAACTTTTTATATGTGGCTGGGTTAAAGATCTGGGGATCAAGACACTAAAAGATAGATGGTGGTAAATGGATCTAAGTGCAGGAAGAGTGTTTATTAGCAGGCGTGATGATATTTACAAAAACAAAACACAACTGAAAGTAAAGTAGAATCATCAAGCAGAGTATTTGAACAGTGTTATAAACATGGCTAGAAACAAATGTGACAGTGATAATGATGATACTTCACAAAGCCTCTGTGAAAAGAGTGTCTGTGTCTGTGCGTGCTGATTGCATTCAAATCAGTGTCAGGTGTTTCTCATAATGACCAGGTCCCAAGAGCGCACACACACAACGCGCTCTGTGAGCATGCGCAGCCACTCGAGCTGTGCCAGATTCAAGTGCGCAAAGGTGTGACAGTTAAGTGTTCACCTGCTGTGTGACCACAGCTTTTAGCTCACATGTACTAGTGCATCCCAAAAAATTAGAATACCATGAAAAAGTTCCTTTTTTTTCATAATTTAATTCAAAAAGGTAAACTTTCATGTATTCTATATTCATTACATGTAAAGTGAAATATTTAAAGCCTTTTTTGTTTTAATTTTGATGATTATGGCTTATAGCTCATGAAAATCAGAAATCCAGTATCTCAAATTATTAGAATATTCCCTAAGGTCAATAAAAAAAAAGGATTTACAATACAGAAATGTCCAACTTCTGAAAAGTATATTCATTTATACACTCAATACTTGGTTGGGGCTCCTTTACCATGAATTATTGTATCAGTGCGGTGTGGCATGGAGGTGATCAGTCTGTGGCACTGCTGAGGTGTTATTGAAGCCCAGGTTGCTTTGATAGTGGCCTTCAGCATATCTATATTTTTGGGTCAGGTGTTTCTCATCTTCCTCTTGACAATACCCCATAGATTCTCTATGGGGTTCAGGTCAGGCAAGTTGGCTGGCTAATCAAACACAGTAATATCATGGTCAGCAAACCATTTGGTAGTAGTTTTGGCACTGTGGGTAGGTGCTAAGTCCTGCTGGAAAAGGAAATCAGCATCTCCAAAAAGCTTGTCAGCAGATGGAAGCATGAAGTGCTCTAAAATCTCCTGGTAGATGGCTGTGTTGACTTTGGACTTGATAAAATACAGTGGACCAACACCAGCAGATGACATGGCAGCCCAAATCATCACAGACTGTGGAAACGTCACATGGGCTTCAAACACCTTGGATTCTGTGCCTCTCCACTCTTCCTCCCGACTCTAGAACCGTGATTTCCAAATTAAATGCAAAATGTACTTTCATCTGAAAAGAGGACTTTGGACCACTGAGCAACAGTCCATTTCTTTCTCTCCTTAACCCAGATAAGACACTTCTGACATTGTCTCTGGCTTAGGAGTAGCTTGATATTAGGAATGCGAAAGTTGTATCCCCTTTCTTGAAGATGTCTGTTCATGATGGGTCTTGATACACTGACACCAGCCTCAGTCCACTCCTTGTGAAGCTCTCCCAAGTTCTTGAATCAACTTTTCTTGACAATCCTCTCAAGACTGCGGCCATCCCTGGTTTTCCAGCCACCCTTTTCAGCAATGACCTTTTGTGGCTTATCCTCCTTGTGGAGGGCATCAGTGATCATCTTCTGGACAACAGTCAAGTCAGCAGTCTTCCCCATGATTGTGGTTGTGTGTACTGAACTAGACCGAGAGATACACTGTGTTCATACTGTTTTACTCAAACTCGAAATGAAATATTCTAATGTTTTGAGATTTTTTTTTAATGTTTTTGTACTGTATGCCATACTGATTAAAATTTAAATAGAAAAATGCTTGAAACATTTTAGTTTATGTGTAATGAGTCTATAATATATAACATTTTCACTTTCTTAAATAACTGATGGAAAATATTGAACTTTTTCACAATATTCTAATTTTTTGAGATGCACTAGTATATCGCCATGCATCGCCACCAAAATGCCAAAGCATCGCGAGCTGTAGTGTTTTCAACTTTATGAGGCGGATGTGATGTGGCATGCAACCCAGCAATTGTACCCTACTATGAGTAAAAATTAGCTTCAACTTGAAAAAAAATTGCGGCCCACTAGATGGGACTTCGCAGTCCATGAATGGGTCACGGCCCAGTGGTTGAGAAACACTGCATTAGTACACAGTTTCATGTCTGACCACAAAAATAAAAAAAAAAGGTGAAAAGATTAAAATATATCTTTGACTCAAATTATTAAATTGGATATGCCAGGCTCGTTGTTAAATTGTGTGTACCTTTATTATTCTTTTGTGACAGAGCCTCCTAAGTGGGATATTGAACCCAAGGGTCAGTTAAATGTCATTGGAGCTAATGTCATTATTAGATGTGCTGCATCTGGCAACCCAGTACCCGCTGTTTCATGGATGGTGAACGGGCGCTCTCTGCATGGTATGTCTTCCTTAACACTGTACACTACTGTTGTGTGTTTAGACATGTGAGAAGTGGTACACATAGTTTTCCCTGGTTCATGCCATGTCTGTCGAACAGTCAGAGCTAAAGTTGTTTTCTAAAGGTTTTTTTTTTCCCCACATGAAATTCTTCAGGAGTGAGGAATTTTGATTTCTCAGTAACAAGCTGTGTTGTTTTTGTCTTATTAAAGGAGACATATTATGAAAAACTCACTTTTTCAGTGCTTGTGCACATACATTTGGGTATCTGGAGTGCCTACCAACTCACAAACTCTGAAAGAAGACAACTCAGTCATTGTCTTTTGGGCTGCCAATTTCAGAAAATGTCCAACAGCTATTTAGAATTATGCTGCCCTCTCATCTGGGTATCACTCCCCTCTTCCACTGGCCAGTCAGGTAGTACTTTCCTCATGAATATTCATGAGGAAGTGATACCTGATTGGCCAGTAGAAGAGGGGCGTTGGGGTGAACAGTGGCTTATTATCATTTAAAGGAACAGGCACTCAACTCGGCCATTTTGAACAGTGCTGTTTAGACAGAGTGAGAGGAGAGCTGTGGTGTTTTATCCTTGTGGTATTTTGACTAAAGCATGTCACAGACATATTAAGACCTCAGGGAACTGTGTCACCTTTAACTTCAAGAAAATGTGAGAGATCAGCTGTTCATAGCTACTCTAACATAAGCAACAACAGGAACTAACTTTTTGTTTTGATATTCCACATTAATGTACAGCTCCAATTCCAAAAAAGTTGGGATGCTGTGTAAATTGTAAATAAAAACAGAATGCAATAATTTGCAAATCATGTACAACCCTGATTCCAAAAAAGTTGGGACAAAGTATAAATTGTAAATAAAAACAGAATGCAATGATGTGGAAGTTTCAAAATTCCATATTTTATTCAGAATAAAACATAGATGACATATCAAATGTTTAAATTGAGAAAATGTATTATTTAAAGAGAAAAATTAGGTGATTTTAAATTTCATGACAACAACACATCTCAAAAAAGTTGGGACAAGGCCATGTTTACCACTGTGAGACATCCCCTTTTCTCTTTACAACAGTCTGTAAACGTCTGGGGACTGAGGAGACAAGTTGCTCAAGTTTAGGGATAGGAATGTTAACCCATTCTTGTCTAATGTAGGATTCTAGTTGCTCAACTGTCTTAGGTCTTTTTTGTCGTATCTTCTGTTTTATGATGCGCCAAATGTTTTCTATGGGTGAAAGATCTGGACTGCAGGCTGGCCAGTTCAGTACCCGGACCCTTCTTCTACGCAGCCATGATGCTGTAATTGATGCAGTATGTGGTTTGGCATTGTCATGTTGGAAAATGCAAGGTCTTCCCTGAAAGAGACGTCATCTGGATGGGAGCATATGTTGCTCTAGAACCTGGATATACCTTTCAGCATTGATGGTGTCTTTCCAGATGTGTAAGCTGCCCATGCCACACGCACTAATGCAACCCCATACCATCAGAGATGCAGGCTTCTGAACTGAGTGCTGATAACAACTTGGGTCGTCCTTCTCCTCTTTAGTCCGAATGACACGGCGTCCCTGATTTCCATAAAGAACTTCAAATTTTGATTCATCTGACCACAAAACAGTTTTCCACTTTGCCACAGTCCATTTTAAATGAGCCTTGGCCCAGAGAAGACGTCTGCGCTTCTGGATCATGTTTAGATACGGCTTCTTCTTTGAACTATAGAGTTTTAGCTGGCAACGGCAGATGGCACGGTGAATTGTGTTCACAGATAATGTTCTCTGGAAATATTCCTGAGCCCATTTTGTGATTTCCAATACAGAAGCATGCCTGTATGTGATGCAGTGCCGTCTGAAGATCACGGGCACCCAGTATGGTTTTCCAGCCTTGACCCTTACACACAGAGATTCTTCCAGATTTTACACTGTCGAACTCCTTTCTGATATTGCTCCATTATTTGTCAGCGCAGAATTAGGGGGATTGGTGAGCCTCTTCCCATCTTTACTTCTGAGAGCTGCTGCCACTCCAAGATGCTCTTTTTATACCCAGTCATGTTATTGACCTATTGCCAATTGACCTAATGAGTTGCAATTTGGTCCTCCAGCTGTTCCTTTTTTGTACCTTTAACTTTTCCAGCCTCTTATTGCCCCTGTCCCAACTTTTTGAGATGTGTTGCTGTCATGAAATATCAAATGAGCCAATATTTGGCATGAAATTTCAAAATGTCTCACTTTCGACATTTGATATGTTGTCTATGTTCTACTGTGAATACAATATCAGTTTTTGAGATTTGTAAATTATTGCATTCCGTTTTTATTTACAATTTGTACTTTGTCCCAACTTTTTTGGAACTGGGGTTGTAAACCCTATATTTCACTGAAAGTGGGACAACATTTCTCTTTCAAAACTACAGCAATTGGTCTCCTCAGTTCCCCAACATTTGCAGAGTGTTGATAAAAGTAGAGGTGATGCAACACAGTGGTCAACATGCCCCTGTTCCAACTTTTCTGAAACATGCTGCTGACCTCAAATTCAAAATGAGCATAGATGTTTCAAAATACAATACAGTTTCTCAGTTTCAATATTTGCAATGTTGTCTTTGTACTATTTTCAATGAAATATAGGGTTTCCATGATTTTCAAATCATTACATTTTGTTTTTATTTATGTTTTACACAGTGTCCCAACTTTTTGGAATTGGGGTTGTAACTATACAAGGATGTGTCAGGGCAATGTGTCATCCTTTAATTAATTTCAAAGCAAGTTGTTAACATTAGCAAATTGCTGTGGTATAAAAGGAATGAATCACCTCAGAAAGTGTTGTTATTGGAAAATAATCAAATTATGGATGGTGTGAAGTGGAGTTACTGTTGCCACCTCTATGTTAACTATTTACATTTAAAATAAACTTTTTATTCTTTATATGCATAAATACTTTATTTTTACAGTGTATTTCATTTCCAAGAAAAATCTTAAATTCTTTAGATAAAATAATTTACAAAAATAATTTCTGAGATCCATCCATCCATCTTCTACCGCTTATCCGGATCTGGGTCGCGGGGGTAGCAGCCTAAACAGAGCAGCTTCCCTCTCCCCTCTTCCCTCTCCCCGGCCACCTCCACCAGCTCTTCCAGGGGAATACCAAGGCGTTCCCAGGACAACTGAGAGATGTAATCTCTCCAGCGTGTCCTGGGTCTTCCCCAGGGTCTCCTCCCTGTGGAGCATGCCCAGAAAACCTCCCTTGGGAGGCGTCCAGGGGGCATCCTAACAAGGTGCCCGAACCACTTCAACTGACTCCTTTCGATGTGGAGGAGCGGCGGTTCTACTCTGAGTCTCTCCCAAATGACCAAGCTTCTCACCCTGCCTCTAAGGGAGAGCCCAGCCACCCTGCGGAGAAAACTTATTTCTACCGCTTGTATCTGCGATCTCATTCTTTTGGTCACTACCCATAGCTTGTGACTGTAGGTGAGAGTGGGAACGTAGATGGACTCAATTGAGAGCTTTGCCTTTTGGCTCAGCTCTCTCTTTAGCACAACAGACTGGTTTATCATCTGCATCACTGCTGATGCTGCTCCGATCTGTCTGTCCAACTCCCGCTCCCCCTTACCCTCATTCGTGAACAAAACCCCGAGATACTTAAACTCCTCCACTTTAGATAGAAGTCCCCCCCGACCCGGAGTAGACACTCCACCCATTTCCAGCTGAGCGCCAGGGCAATGGACTTGGAGTTGCTGATCCTCATCCCAGCCACTTCGCACTCGGCTGCAAACCGTCCCAGTGCACGCTGTAAGTCACAGATTGATGAAGCCAACAGGACCACATCATCTGCAAAATGCAGAGATGTGATCCTCCTGCCACCAAACCGGACACCCTCCGCCCCTTGGATGCACCTAGAAATTCCGTTCATAAAAGTTATGAACAGAACCGGTGACAAAGGGCAGCCCTGGCGGAGTCCCACATGCACCAGGAATGAGTCCAACTTACTGCCAGCAATGCAAACCAAACTCCTGCTCTGGTCATACAGGGTCCGAATGGCCTGCAGTAGTGGGCCCTGAACCCCATATTTCCGAAGCACCCACCACAGGGCACCATGAGGGACATGGTCATAAGCCTTCTCCAGGTCCACAAAACACATGTAGACCGGTTGGGCAAACTCCCATGCACCCTCCAGTACCCTTGCACGGGTAAAGAACCGGTCCAGTGTTCCACAACCAGGACAAAAACCGCATTGTTCCTCCTGAATCTGAGGTTCAAGTATCGACCGGACTCTCCTCTCCAGCACCCCAGATAGGCTTTCCCAGGGAGGCTGAGAAGTGTGATCCCCCTATAGTTGGAACACACTCTCTGGTCCCCCTTTTTAAAAAGGGGGACCACCACCCCAGCCTGCCAATCCAGAGGCACTGTCCCCAACCTCCATGCAATGTTGAAGAGGCATGTCAGCCACGACAGCCCAACAACATCCAGTGCCTTCAGGAACTCAGGATGAGTCTCATCCACCCCTAGAGCCCGGCCACCAAGGAGCTTTTTAACCACCTCAGCAACCTCAGCCCCTGTGATGGGCGAGCCCTCCCAAGCACCCTCTGACTCTGCATCCTCCTCGGACAACATGAAGGTGGGATTGAGGAGATCCTCAAAGTATTGTTTCCACCATCAGACGATGTCCCCAGTTGAGGTCAATAGCACTCCATCCTCGCTGTAAACAGTAGAGACAGAGCACTGCTTCTCCTTCCTGAGCTACCAGACTGTTTGCCAGAATCCGTTCGAGCTCGACTGAAAGTCACTTTCCATGGCCTCACCAAACTCCTCCCACACCCAAGTTTTTGCTTCAGTGACCGCCAGAGCCACGCTCCGCTTGGCCCGTCAGTATCTGTCAGCTGCCTCTGGATGCCCACAGGCTAACCAAGCCTGATAGGACTCCTTCTTCAGCTTGACAGCTCCCCTCACCGCAGGTGTCCACCACTGGGTTCAGGGATTACCACCGCGACAGGCACCAACAACCTTGCAGCCGCAGGTCTGCACAGCTGCATCAGCAATGGAGGTGTGGAACATGGTCATCTCGAACTCAATGTCCCCATCCTCCCCTGGTATGCAGTTGAAGGTCTGATGCACAGGAGCTTCCACCAGACATTCCCAGCATACCCTCACTACACATTTGGGCCTACCAGGTCTGTCCGGCCTCCTCCCCCTCCATCTGATCCAGCTCGCCACCAGGTAGTGATCAGTTGACAGCTCTGCTCCTCTTTTCACCCAAGTGTCCAAGACATACGGTCATAGATCAGATGAAATGACTACAAAGTCAACCATCGATCTACGGCCTAGGGTGTCCTCGTGCCACATGCATTTATGGACATCCTTATGCTCGAACATGGTGTTCATTATGGCCAAACCATACATAGCACAGAAGTCGAACAACTGAACACCACTCGGGTTTAGATCGAGCAGGCCGTTCCTCCCAATCACGCCCCTCTAGGTCTCACCATCATTGCCCATGTGAGCGTTGAAGTTCCCCAGTAAAACAATGGAGTCCCCTTGTGGTGCACCGTCTAGCACTCCACTCAAGGACTCCAAGAAGGCCGGGTACTCTGAACTACCATTTGGCACATAAGCACAAATGACAGTCAGAGACCGTTCCCTGACCCAAAGGCACAGGGAAACAACCCTCTCACTCACTAGGGAGAACTCTGATGTTAGCATGCCAAACTGGGGGGCTACCAATAGCCCCACCCCAGCCTGGTGCTGCTCACCCTTGGCAACTCCAGTATAGAAGAGAGTCAAACCCCTCTCCAGGAAATTGGTTCCAGAGCCCAAGCAATGCATTGAGGTGAGCCCAGCTGTATCTAGTCGGTACCACTCAACCTTATGCACAAGCTCAGGCTCCTTTCCCACCAGAGAGGTGACATTCCATGTCCCAAAAGCCAGTTTTGTCAGCTGGGGATCAGTACACCAGGATCTCCACCTTTGGCTGCCACCCAATCCACAGTGCACCGGACCCTTATGGCGCCTCCTGCAGGTGGTGGGTCCACAGGAGAGTGGTTCTGTGTTGCTCACTCGGGCTGGGCCCGGCTGGGCCCCATGGACATAGGCCCAGCCACCAGGCATTCGCTGATGAGCCCCTCCCCCAGGCCTGGCTCCAGGGTCCCTGGTCCAGGCGAGGGTACTCAGATACCTGTTTTTCCTTTCATAAGAGTCTCTGAACCGTTCTTTGTCTGACCCCTCATCTAGGACCTATTTGCCTTGGGAGACCCTACCAGGGACAAATGCCCTGACATCATAGCTCCTAGAATCCCTGAGGCACTCAAACCCCTCCACCACATTAAGGTGGTGATTCAAGGAGGGGATTTCTGAGATATTTAATTTATTATTATTATTATTATTATTATTATTATTAATAAATGGGATTTCTGGAAGTCAGTGCTGATTTAGCATCTGTTTCAGAGGTTCCAGCAACCAACAGAAAAGTGTATGATGACACCATCATGATCCACAATGCCAGCCCCAGTGACAGCGCGGTTTATCAGTGTGAAGCCTCCAACAGACATGGAACGCTGCTGGCCAATGCTAACATCATGATCATGAGTGAGTAAAGCCTCAATACTCCCGCTGAAGATTAAATATTTTTTGTTGTTTTATTTGCTTTTTTTAATTAATTTGGATTTTAAAATTCAGTGCAGAGCACACTATAGATATATGACTCTACAGATACATGAGATCCGATATACTGTATGTTAAATTAAAAAAAAAATCTTTGAGTATCCTGTTCTACAGGGTCGCAAGCAAGCTGGAGCCTATCCCAGCTGACTACGGGCGAAAGGCGGGGTACACCCTGGACAAGTCGCCAGGTCATCACAGGGCTGACACATAGACACAGACAACCATTCACACTCACGCCTACAGTCAATTTAAAGTCACCAGTTAACCTAACCTGCATGTCTTTGGACTGTGAGGGAAACCGGAGCACCCAGAGGAAACCCACGCGGACACGGGGAGAACGTGCAAACTCCACACAGAAAGGCCCTCGCTGGCCACGGGGCTCGAACCCGGACCTTCTTGCTGTGAGGCGCCAGCGCTAACCACTACACCACCGTGCCGCCCTAAAACTTATCATACTTAAATGATTTAATTTGCCCTACAGTGGATACTTCATCACACACTCCAATATGTTCACACACATGACAGTTTATCGTGACAAAAACAGCCATATAGCAATGCAGTTATAGCACAGCAAAATTAATCAGGAGTAACACTGCAATGCCCTTATTAATTATTTTTTTAAAGAATCACCTTTACTTTATATGAATAGAAATCCATAAAAGGGTAACAATGATGCTGGATGACCCCAACCACAGTCCCACCACCCTCCTCCCCAAACACACACACACGACTTGTATCCTTAAGGGTGGGCCACATAGAGACTCATTTCCTTTTGCTTCCTCCTGTGGAAATGTGCTCCTTTTATATTCTAACATGTCTCCCTTCCCACTCCCATTCATATGCAATAAGCAGAACATCTTTCATCTGACGAAATTTAAAAAAAAAAACAGAACTGTATCTTTCTCTCTTTTTTTCCAAAGGAAAGCACAAAGGAGACAGGCAATGGCCAGAACATTCATTGTACATGAGAGATACAGCAGATCACCCCTTTGGCAAAGTGGCATGGCAGGATTTTAAGGCCAAGAGATCAGATATTGGTGTCAGAATAATAATACTGAGCAACAGAAAGTCAATTTGAGTGCAGGACAACAGACCCCTACTTTTCTTTTGTGTGACATCATTATGTCACATCACCACTATATGACTATTCCAGTGTTGGGCACGTTACTTTCAAAAAGTAATTAGTTATAGTTACTAGTTACTTTTCCCAAAAAGTAACAGAGTTAGTAACGGAGTTACTTTGTCATTAAAGTAACTAATTACCAGGGAAAGTAATTATTCCGTTACATTTTGTCTCCCCCTCCCCCCAAAAAAAGAAATAAAATAAAAATAAATCAAATTCAATTAGTGTAATCATAATAAAAGTGAATGTTAAATGTGTTTAATGACTGAAATGGATACTTAACAGAACCAATCAGTAACATTATCTACACTATATTAATATTATTGTGGGACAATGTGAGAAGACATCAAATTTAATATATTTTTGTAGTTATTAAAATTGTTACTAATTACTGGCCACTGACGAGGACAAACGCTTTGTTCCTTGACATAATGTGCATTGCACGTACACATTTTTGCCTTTTATTTCAAGTAATGAAAAGTAATGGCTGTATTTCCAGTTTGAAAGCCCAGTCTTGGGCTGACCGCTCGCCATCGCTGTCTTCTGATTGAAAGAGTGCGCAGTAGTGCAGTAGGCGTGGCCTACCTACGTATGTTGTCCAAATCTACTCTGATTGGCTTACTGTGCCGTTGTCTCGTGTCTCCCCGCCCCACACTAAAGCAGAGGAAAGAAAGGCTGAACGAGCAGCGTGCCAGATTAAAACAGCTTTAATAAAGTAACGCATAGTATTTTATTGTAAGTAACGGGAACGGTGTTATAACGATGTAAAAAGTAATTAGTTAGATTACTCGTTACTAAAAAAAGTAACGCCGTTAGTAACGCCGTTTATTTCTAACGCCGTTATTCCCATCGCTGACTATTACCAGTTACCATTTGTTTCACCAGTTCCTGTGAATGTTAAAGAAAACACATTTTCTTTGAGGTAAAAACTCAACAGAATATTCTAATTATTCGCACGTCTTTCTATAATATACATATCACATACCTAGATAGATGACAGAGGGTGCAATCCTGAATGCACTGATTTTGACAGGCATTATTCTCTGAAGTAAGTGCTACCCACAACATGGCATTCACTATTTTCTTTAGCCAGCAAAATGCAGTCTCTTTGTTGCATGTGAGAGCTGTCTAAGGCTGCAACCCATTTGTATATAGAAAGATATATAAGAGATGAAGGCTATAGTATTGGGACAAAAATTATATATTGTTTTTATATTTACAAGCATCTGTCATTTTACACTGTCAGTTTGTAACTCTCAGATCGGAATAAACTTTTCATATGAGTATGATTCTTTGAATTTGTTTTCTTCATTAGAGAAATTGAGAAAAGCATGAGTTACATGAATGATGATTAATTAGTGTTCACATGAGGATATTTTAGCCCAAACACAAAATAATTAAACACACAATGTTGGTTCTTCCTTTTATAGACCTGCCACCGCTGATCCTGACAGAAGATAATCTTCAGTATTCAGCAGTGGAGGGAAAGCAAGCGATCATGTCCTGCAGGGTGTTCAGCTCACCACCCTCAGCTATCATCTGGTGAGCAAAGTTCATGATATGAAAACTCAACACAAGCAGGCAGTCAAAAAAGAAGACTTGATTAGCTGTTGTAGGCATGGACTGTTTAACTGGTAGGGCCCAGGCTCTACTTACTTTTGAACAGCAAACATTTAAAAAAAAATTATATATATATATATATATATATATATATATATATATATATATATATATATATATATATATATACACACACACACCACACACATACATCAGTAGCCACATATTTCACACACTGCCTCTCTGAGTGCCCCCCCACACACACAGCCTATCAGGAAGCAGTAAATTCTCTTCAGCAAAAATTTTTGGCTAATCATGTCATGTAACATGAAAAGAATTTTCACACACCAATGTTGCTCCTTTCATACAGTTAACATAACATTAACCCACCAATTCATTCTCAGGTAGCCTATCAAGTTTGCTTCTCTATTTATATTTTACTGTATAATGAAATGCTGAAAAATAACAGGTATGTGTGTGTGTGCACTCTTAGAAAGAGTGTGTAGAAGAATTACACAAATTATGTCACACTCTACACATTTTGTGTCAATATTAAATACAGTGGTGCTTGAAAGTTTGTGAACCCTTTAGAATTTTCTATATTTCCGCTTAAATATGACCTAAAACATCATCAGATTTTCATACAAGTCCTAAAAGTAGATAAAGAGAACCCAGTTCAACAAACAAGACAAAAATATTATCCTTGGTCATTTATTTATTGAGGAAAATGATCAAATATTACATATCTGTGAGTGGCAAAAGTATGTGAACCTTTGCTTTCAGTATCTGGTGTGACCCCTTGTGCAGCAATAACTGCAACTAAACATTTCCGGTAACTGTTGATCAGTCCTGCACACCGGCTTGGAGGAATTTTAGCCCATTCCTCCGTACAGAACAGCTTCAACTCTGGGATGTAGGTGGGTTTCCTCACATGAACTGTTCGCTTTAGGTCCTTCCACAACGTTTTGATTGGATTAAGGTCAGGACTTTGGCTTGGCCTTTCCAAAACATTAACTTGATTCTTCTTTAACCGTTCTTTGGTAGAACGACTTGTGTGTTCATTGTCTTGCTGCATGACCTACCTTCTCTTGAGATTCAGTTCATGGACAGATGTCCTGACATTTTCTTTTAGAATTCGCTGGTATAATTCAGAATTCATTGTTCCATCAATGATGGCAAGCCGTCCTCGCCCAGATGCAGCAAAACAGGCCCAAACCATGATACTACTACCACCATGTTTCACAGATGGGATAAGGTTCTTATGCTGGAATGCAGTATTTTCCTTTTTCCAAACATAACTCCTCTCATTTAAGCAAAAAAGTTCTATTTTAGTCTCATCCATTCACAAAACATTTTTCCAGTAGTCTTCTGGCTTGTCCACATGATCGTTAGCAAACTGCAGATGAGCAGCAATGTTCTTTTTGGAGAGCAGTGGCTTTCTCCTTGCAACCCTGCCATGCACACCACTGTTGTTCAGTGTTCTCCTGATGGTGGACTCATGAACATTAACATTAACCAATGTAAGAGAGGTCTTCAGTTGCTTAGAAGTTACCCTGGGGTCCTTTGTGACCTTGCTGACTATTACACACCTTGCTCTTGGAGTGATCTTTGTTGGTCGACCACTCCTGGGGAGGGTAACAATAGTCTTGAATTTCCTCCATTTGTACACAATCTGTCTGACTGTGGATTGGTGGAGTCCAAACTCTTTAGAGATGGTTTTGTAACCTTTTCCAGCCTGATGAGCATCAACAGCGCTTTTTCTGAGGTCCTCAGAAATCTCCTTTGTTTGTGCCATGACACACTTCCACAAACATGTGTTGTGAAGATCAGACTTTGATAGATCCCTGTTCTTTAAATAAAACAGGGTGCCTACTCACACCTGATTGTCATCCCTTTGATTGAGAACACCTGACTCTAATTTCACCTTCAAATTAACTGCTAATCCTAGAGATTCACATACTTTTGCCACTCACAGATATGTAATATTGGATCATTTTCCTCAATAAATAAATGACCAAGTATAATATCTTTGTCTCATTTGTTTAACTGGGTTCTCTTTATCTACTTTTAGGACTTGTGTGAAAATCTGAGGATGTTTTAGGTCATATTTATGCAGAAATATAGAAAATTCTGAAGGGTTCACAAACTTTCAAGCACCACTGTAAAAATTATTTGGAAAGAATTCAACTTTTTGAGACATAGCTATGTGAAGTTTTAAAATGAACACAACCTGTGAATTTACTCACAACATTCAACACAATATGTGTAGACTGATCTGCTCTACACATACTTGGTGTCCATCTTTCTTTGCATGAGATATTTGATTTAGCTGAACTGCATCCAGCCTGTAGTCTGATAATGACATCGACTTCCCATTTTGTTTCCATTTTATTGTGTCCTGTTGTACATAAAATAACATTTTATATTATAATCACTTCACAATGTGAATCACGTTAAAAAAAATAATAAAAAATCCTCCACAGTTCAGCGGTCACTGAACTCCTCTGAACATCCTTTTCCGTTTCTCAGACATGATCTAAATAACACTGCTAATGCCAGCCATTTAGAAGCTTATCAGTACTTACTACTGGCAGTATAATACACTGGATCTTTGCGGATAAGATTGAAGATCCTGCTTCCAAACCCCTGTAAATTGGTGGAATGATAGTAACTCAGGTGAGGGATTTCAGTGGGAGAATTTTAACTAATGGGGTTACTCAAGTAGTGTTACATTAACGCTAGTGCTCTCTTCAGCTTGAATGATGTTAGCTTGCTACTTGTTTTTAATAACTATATTCGATGTGCTGCTGAAGTGGGTAAAGGCTGGTTGATGTTGTAGTTATAGTAGTAATTAATTGGTTTTGGTTGGCAAGTGTATGTTTCATGCATGGTGTCACCGGGTAATGCTAACTTCCAGTGACTTTGGCCAGAGTGTGCTATAATCATCATAGGAGTTGTATAATGTCGAAACTTCCATTTTGACGGGAGAGGATTCGCACCGGTGACAGCGAGCAAAATTGTTGAGGTAAGTTGTTTGTTAAATTGTTTCTTAATGTATATGTACAGGCAAAAACAACATCTGCTGCTGTTATTTTTAATACTGATTTAGTTTTGTTTTAACAGAACTGTTGAAAACTGTCTTTTAATCTATAGTAACTTTAGATGTTTAGACAAATTTGCTAACTTTAATGTTATAATGGCACAGGCAGTTAATTTATGTGGCAAAATACAGCAATTTTTTTTTAAGTATTGTTGCTCAGCTTGCAAGATGGAAATTTAACTTGAGATATTTTTATTTATGTGCCATTTTTATTAGCATTTAGTTTGAACTTGGTATTATTAAAGAGCCTGACTAGAACTACAAGTTCTACAAATTATTCAGCATCATGAGGTGGGAATAATTTTTGTTCTTCTTGTTAACACACTAATTTTTCTGTATAGCTAAACAAAAAGTACCTCATATAGCCATGGCTAGCTTAATCCGATTATTTCCTATGATGGCAATACTTTTAATATAATGACATTTAAGAAAATACAGTATATTTCAGATCTGACTGTCCAGGGTGTACCCCGCCTTTCACCCATAGTCAGCTGGGATAGGCTCCAGCTTGCCTGCAACCCTGTACAGGACAAGCGGCTACAGATAATGGATGGATGGATGGATGGATAGATAGTTCAGATCTCTAAGAATGTTGCTGTATGAATGTTTAGCTTCAGCCTCATGTTACCTAAAATTAAGTGTACAGATATCATGATTAATATTTTTGGGAGGGGGAAGGGGCAGTGATCTGTGATATCAGCTAATGCTTTGTGTAAAAATGTTGTAAAAATGGCTGCTGCATTATCTGTCTAAATGTTTACATTTTATTAATTTATTATGCAGCAAATGGACCAATCTGAAGATGAGCCTTGGCCAGTGATTCCTGGGTCCTTGGATGATCAGATCTCTATCAATCCAAGATACAAAGTTTTGAAACGAGTAAAATGTAGAAGGTGCAGTTATGTGGCATGTTGCCTAATGAAATTGGGAAAATAACTGTTCTGTTCTATGTCAGACATTTCCTTTATTACTGCTGAAATTCTATTCTATGAATATGTATTGTTATCTTCAGTTTGATTTCTGTGAATCTTATTAATACTTAATGATACTGTTAATAAATGTGTTGATGAATGTGTTGAAGTCATAGTTTATTCTTATAATTTTTTTTTGTCAAATAACACTTTTTGTGTAGTTTTTTAGGACTTTTTTAAGCATTAAACACAATGTGTCACCTAGGACAGCACATAATGTGTTAATATTACACGTTTACACACCTTCCTGCCACATACTCCGTGTTAAAATAATTTACACAATGAATGTGTCAAAATTAACACAAGCATTGTCCCAAAACTCACTCACTGATGTCTAAGAATTTAACACAGTTGTCAGTTCAGTGTCAGTTTTAACCTGTCCTTTCTAAGGCCCTGTCCACACGGCAACGGATTCAGGTGAATCTGATAAAATTGTTTATCGTTTCAGCCTGGCGTCCACACGGCACCGGCATTTTGGGTGCCCCAAAACGATATTTTTTGAGAACGGGTTCCAGAGTGGAAAAATCTGGCAACGGCGCCGTTGCGAAGTCGTCTGGATGAGTAGAACGGATTTGTTTACGATGACGTCACAACCACATGACTAGAACAAGCAGCACTCTCGCTGTTTTGTATGAACCACTGCATTGCATTCACTTTTGTATACAGCTTTTCTTTTAAATAAACAAGTAACTGAACCATTTCTTAAATTTATTTTTTTATTGGATAAGACTGCTTTTCAAAATGTTCATACACAATATAAAAAGTTATATAAATTATATAAAAATGCTTTTCAAAATGTTCATACACAATAAGAAAATTAAGTTATATAAAACTATGCACACTAATAAAACTAATTTGTACACACAGAAGGCACGATTTCCTTGCGTAGTCGCAGCCATCTTCTTCTTGTTGTGTGTTTGTTCCTGACAGTGCTTCACACCGGGTAGAAGAAGGGGTTTATGCGCATGCGTCTACTTCTTCTATTGTTCTGGTGTCTCCGATGGGACCGTCTTACAGCGCCCCTAGAGGTGTGGCATGTGTATTGCATCGTTTTCAGCAAGCGTTGCGTTGCCATATGAACCTGATATTTTACTGATCCGTTGCCCATGTGGACGCGATATTTTTTTTAATAAAATCTCGCCGTTGTTGTGTGGATGTAGCCTAAGTGTGTGTGTGTGTGTGTGAGTGAGAGAGAGAAGGGGGTGTAGGGGGTGAATAAGTGGGTGGGGGTGTTGGTTAGGGGCTGATGGGCCAGACCAATTTGAAATGCATTCCATGGTCCATGACAGTAGGTATTACAAGCCAGTTTATTTGGTGCCTCAAAATGAGGCAGAGCACTGGTCACATGGTTTATTTATTTTTGCACAGTGCATGTATTTTTTATCAGTGGGGAATCTAGCAAGGTTGTTCAAGATGCAAATGTATGAACCAAGATAACACATTTTCTGTTGCATAGATGTCACAGGGGAACATTCTGAGGTAATCAGTCTTTAGGCACTCATTGTTATGAGTGTGGTGTACGTGATCTGTCAAAAATTGTGTGTGTACAGTAGTAGTAGTAGTAGGTCATTAGAGACATGTTGGAGTAGGTACAAGAGAAAACAGCTGTTGTGTGTCAGTGTGGATATATATATTATTATCCAATTTATTAAATGAAGCAGGATCCATATAATTCACTAATGGTCAACAAAATTGAAATCAAATGTAATGAATTAAATAGCTTCTCTTATGAGACAATTCCTAACATTATCAAAAATTGCAATTTGCAGTTTTTAGTCATTACTAAGTGTAAGGCTATAAGTGCCTGATTAGAAATGTAGGTATAATTCAGTAAAAATGGAAATGTGGTTAGAAACAAATGATCATAGGTAAATAGCAATCAGTTCCAACCAATATAACTGAAAGAGGTCGCTTGACTAATTAATGAAAAAAAATGACATGAGGGAGAAATGAATGTATACTAATTTGTAGCATTACACACAAATGTTCAAACAACAAATGGAGCCATAGGTGTGTGCATAGAGGTTATTTATTCATTCATTCATTTGTTTGTTTGTTTTCAGGAGCAAGGATGACAGTGCTAATGCCCTAGAAGGAGCGAGGTTCTCCATACACACAAATGGGTCACTGGAGATCCACAATGTGAAGGGGGAGGATTATGGCGAGTACACATGTGTCACTAAAAACTCTGAGGGCAAAAGTGCCATCACTGCCATGCTGGAGGTTAAAGGTGAGCTCTGAGGTCTTGTCGTAATCCTCTGCTGGTTTCATTTCGGACCTAATTTTGGAACAAATAATTAATGCATAACAGTGAATGAAATTCATCACTAACATGTTGGAGTTTCACTTGCATAAGGATAGTTAATTGCATCAAGGTTTTTTTTTTTTTTTTCCCATTATGGAAAGGGTTAGGGGATGTCTTATCTAGCACAGGAAATTAAACTCAGATTAGGAATCATGATAGGAACTATTTAAGGAAGAAATGGTTCATTTCACCCCATAACATAGGCTGTCAGTGGACTGCTATGTACATTTGGAGAGAAAATGGATAGTCTGTTATGCTGCTTGGTGCATTGCTTGCATGGCCATTTGGTAGGCAGATTAGATTTTGTCCATCATGTGAGTACTGTATAGAATTATGATTTAGGTAAGTTTCTAAGTGATGTGGTTCTGGTAGGTTGCACTACAGCATGTAGCATGTCTTATTCAGATTTTTGTATTCAGGCAGGGAAAACAGTAAATTGAAATGTTGCCTGACGGGCAGGAGAAACTTTGGTTTGTTGTGTGATAATATAGTCTTTCTGCAACTGACACAAGGATCAGTGCCATAATGACTGGCTTAAGGGGTTTGATTTAATTCATACAACTGCATGTACTGATAAAATTGAATTGCATTATGTGGATGAATGATGATAAAGGAATAATGTAATGGTTTTAATTTTATACAAAAGATAAACTGAGTTTAAATGTTCTGAAACGTGCTAAAATCTAGTGATCTTTTTCACTCTTTCAGCTCCCACAAAGATAGTGCATCCTCCTTGGGACCAACGTGTTTTGGTAGGCACCACAGTTCAGTTCTCATGTCAGGCTAAAGTAGATCCATCCTTCAGTGAGGATTATGAGATGATCTGGGAAAAAGACGGCATCCCTCTCAACGACAGTGAGAGCACTGGGTAAAAGGCTTGAGAGCTGCACTTCTTGATCAGTCTGGTGATTGAATGCCCTGGAAGTTTTCCTGTTCAATGCAATGCATCTTCTCTGGGTTTTGACAGCTATTTTGTCAATGAAGAGATGCTGCAGATTGTCAATGTGAGCTTCAGTGACCAGGGAGTGTATGTATGTATAGCCAGAAGTCCAGTGGATCAGGACAGAGCCACGGCAATTCTTATAGTACTTGGTGAGTTGGAAGAGTCAAAAGAGAGCAGCTCAGTGTGTGTGAGTGTCTGGAAGTATAATTTATATTTCTAATAACTCTGGTGAATAAGTTAAATATTAAACAATTAAACATGAAATTCTACTTGTGTACAATGAAAAGAGAATCAAAGGGAAATCCATTGCTAGCTAGTATCAGTCTCTGCCATCAGTCAAAACAATGTTTTTGTGCTATTGTGTCAGACGTACCAGATGCCCCGCAAGGTGTGGTGCTCACTGAACGCAAAAACAGGACAGTGAAACTTAAATGGATCCCAGGAGATGACCATAACAGCACTACCACAGGTAATGGGTTCCCACTCAACCTGCAATAGATAGTGTATCACCATACATACACAGAACATACCACATGAATCTATACTCTGTGGAAACAGATATGTCAACTACAGTATTTTTCAATGGTTTAAGATGATTTTCACAGATCCAGAGAAAGACTCTGGATTCATCAGAACCCTAACAAGGATAATGCACTTTCTGAAGGTCAATGAATAAAGTTATATCACAACACTACTGTATGTCTGAAGGTTCTCAGTCATCCAGGTCATTATAAACCATAGGTGCTAAAGTAGGCAGCTGGACTTATCAGCCACCTACAATGTAATCCTTGGCACAGTTCCCAGAAAACTGAATACACATCCATACCAAGACTCAGCTGACTTCAATGACTTACATGATAGCAGAGAGAGCCAATGACCCACAGATCACCCTAACGACCCTCAAGGCTGCTAACACCGTTCACACCTGGCCTCCAGTGACCTTAACAACCTACAGGAAGGGTCAACAACCCATGTGACTTCAACGACTTTCTTTAGGGTTGCTTTGGGTCCACTAGAGGAATGCCTGAAACTCCCCACTGGTCAGACAGAACTGAAGAAGCCTTTCAGATGAGAGGCGAAACATCTTCAAGGATTTCAAGCAAGTCCAGTTGCATTCTTTAGCACCTACGGATCACAACATTATATGTTTTAAGCTCAAAATTTAACTCCTGCACTGTATTCCACCATCAGGCTGAAATATTTGGTAAAAATTCAAGAAGTCAGTTCAACGTAAATGCTGTTTAGGTACCTGTTTAGGTAAATAGTTAGTAGTAAACCAAGACATGCTTGGAAATTGTTACTTTATTTAAAATCACTTGTATGACAGTTAATACTAACAATGTAACAAATGTCAGTGTATTACATTTTCTTTGATATAATGTTCCTACAGAAATTCTTAATTCTTTTGCACAACCTGCAATATTATTTAATTTCTCTTGCTCTTATCAGCATTTTGATGAACCTCCGATTGGTCATCCATTTCTACTTTACAATCCAGAGTTCATCATTGAATATGAGGAGAGCCAGTGGGAGCCAGGCAGGTGGAAGGAGCTGATGCGAGTGCCTGGAAATCACCACTCGGCTCTGCTCAAGCTCCATGGGCACGTAGACTACAGCTTCCGCATCTCAGCAGTGAATGAGGTGGGAAAAGGACGACCCAGTAGAGCCAGTGACAGATACAAAACCTCAGCCTCAGGTCTGCATTAGCTCCCGCTTTCTCTCTGTTTTATCAATAATTAATTCTTCTACAGGCCAAAAGGCCCAATGCATTGCTCTCACCATTCAAACACATTGCTTTCAAATGCATGGAACTTTCAAATATTCAGGCCAGTGAGGTAATTGATTTCCTTTATTTGTTAAACCCCTGCTCCCTTCTACATGAATTTCAGCTCCTTCTCTCACTGTTTTTCCCTCTTTTCCTCTTTCCCTCTCTTCTGCACTACAAGTGTCACTGCCAATGAAATCCATATTTCTGCTCTCTCAAAAGCACCTGACAGGAACCCTGAAAACATCAAAATAGAAGCTCATTTGCCACACGAAATGAATATCAACTGGAAGGTAGGAGGCCATGTGTTCTTATATGAAATTCGTTCAAGAGAGACTAAATTTCAAAGTGCTGAAGCACAGTCCTGTTCTCTCAGAGTAGAAGGAGAGAACAAACAAATGTTATCTCTTTTTTTTTCTCATATTATCCATTTGAGTCTCCCCCTGGGGGAAAAAAGTTTGCATAGAAAAATATTATCACTTTCATATTACAGTAGCGAACAAAGGCTCTTGTGTAATAGATCAAAATATATAGTATTCTCATCCAAGTAGGCAGCTGGAGTCTTTCATTAAAAAGTGAAAAGACTTGGCAGGATTGAGTAATATATTCTATTTTTTTTATTTGAAAAGGTGATTCTCTCCCATTGACTGGGTTATTATATCGTTTCCTGGCTATGGCAGTAGAGCTGTGCTTCTTGGAATTATGTGCATTTCTTCTTATTAATAGCATGCTTTTATAGCTAATGCTGTCTCATTCAGTCTTCTGCTGCCACACCATTGTTAGGGGTGTCAGAGATTCCCTTCACATTTTAACAAAAATCCAACAGCAAAGTTATTTTATGTCTAAAATTCGTTTAAAAGCTAGACTGTGGGTCTATAGCAGTGAACTTGTTACAGCATTAGAACATCTTATTTCCTTTATAGCCCAGTTTTTCTGGGAGATATCAGTAATATCACTGGTTTCATGTGCCCTTGGGCCTTTATAGAGGAAGGAACGAACTTAGTGACCTTCATAACAATTATTTGTGCTCAGTCTGTATTTTTTCTTTCATTAACACCCAGTGAGATTCCTCTAGATGCTCCCTTTTACAAACTTGTCTTCAAAGGTTTCTAACCTATTGATTGTTGCTGTTTGTGTACCTTTTCTGCTAGTTGAAGCTTACACAAGAACAAGCAGATAAATGATTAGCCTGAACAAACATATAATGTTTACACAGTTTCTTTGCAGCTTATTTTTTTCTGATAATAACTCTTACTACAGATGCTATGATAATTAAAACTTACATTTTTATTTATTACTTGAATTTACATTTATTCTGACATTTTTTTCCAGCCTAATTTTTAATTCATTTTTATTTTGATATTTATTCTGTGGTATTGCAAAAATAAGTACATCAGATTCAAGCAGTTAAATTGACCACTATGACCATTATAGAATTATGCCAATGTACTAAATTACCGAACATCAAGTTTTAGGATTTCAAACTTTGACCATATGAGTTCATTTAAGTGAATTAAAAATCATTAGTTTGTGTCAGGTGAATTCTACTAAGTAATATCTCTTACTACCTGGGAAACAGCATACAGATTAATAATCATAAGTTAATATTCAGTAGTCTTATTGATATAATGAGTTAGTAAGTCAAAATAACATGAAATCTTGAAATAAGGACACATTATGACAAAATACCGACATAATATCTTGAAATAGTGGGGCAGCCTTAGGCTGAGGTGCCCTTGAATGAGGCACCTACCCCCCCAACTGCTCCCCGGGTACTGTTAGGATGGCTGCCCACTGCTCTGGGTATGTGTGTGCTCATTGCTTATGTGTGTGTGCGCATGTGTGTTTTCACTGCTTCAGATAGGTTCAATGCAGAGAGGAATTTCACAAGTGTGCATGTGATGAATAAAGTTCTTCTTTTTCTTTTTCTAAATATCAAGGCAAAATCACAAAACAATGATTAAAAAATTTTTTTCACAACTTGCAGTTCAGCTAAATTTTCCATACATTAAAACTCCAATTAATAAAGGTATTAATTTCTCATCTCATCTCATTATCTCTAGCCGCTTTATCCTGTTCTACAGGGTCGCAGGCAAGCTGGAGCCTATCCCAGCTGACTACAGGCGAAAGGCGGGGTACACCCTGGACAAGTCGCCAGGTCATCACAGGGCTGACACATAGACACAGACAACCATTCACACTCACATTCACACCTACGGTCAATTTAGAATCACCAGTTAACCTAACCTGCATGTCTTTGGACTGTGGGGGAAACCGAAACACCCGGAGGAAACCCACGCGGACACGGGGAGAACATGCAAACTCCGCACAGAAAGGCCCTCACTGGCCACAGGGCTCGAACCCGGACCTTCTTGCTGTGAGGCGACAGCGCTAACCACTACACCACCGTGCCGCCCGGTATTAATTTAGATTGCATAAAAAAAATCAAAGCACTTATTTGTATCACTATCACATTATGTTCCACATTTTTTCCCCCCAGCAGTTTTGAATTATTGAGGTTTTGATTCAAATAACCAATCAATCAGGCTTATAATAATAATAATAATAATAATAATAATAATAATCTCATAGTTGTAATTGATAGAAGTTGATAGTGAAATCCACCACAGAGATCACTTGATAGCAGTCTCCACAAACCAAAATTGTGGACCCCTGTCAATGTTACAGACCCTACTTTGAGAACCATGAACATCTCATCTCATTATCTCGAGCCGCTTTATCCTGTTCTACAGGGTCACAGGCAAGCTGGAGCCTATCCCAGCTGACTACAGGCGAAAGGCGGGATACACCCTGGACAAGTCGCCAGGTCATCACAGGGCTGACACATAGACACACAGTGCGTTTACATGCACATAGAGAAAATCGAATTTCTGCTGTTGCTCGACTGAAATCGAAGTTCAAAATGCCATGTATTGAGGTATTTCACCTGACGTCACAGGGTCACGTGACGCCCCGGTGTCCACCATTTTGGACGGCAAGCTAGCTAATGTCAACAACAGTAGCTAGTATGTTACTGTAGCAATATTTACGTTCAGTCATTTGGATGACTGTTAAAACCTTTCAGTCTCAAGTTTTTCCTTTACTGGATTTACTAGTTTACTGAGCGAGCGCGCGATGGCTCCCGGCTCGGCCGCCGAGCGCGCGATGGCTCTCGGCTCGGCCGCCGAGCGCGCGATGGCTCCCGGCTCGGCCGCCGAGCGCGCGATGGCTCCCGGCTCGGCCGGAGAGCGCGCGATGGCTCCCGGCTCGGCCGGAGAGCGCGCGATGGCTCCCGGCTCGGCAGGAGAGCGCGCGATGGCTCCCGGCTCGGCAGGAGAGCGCGCGATGGCTACCGGCTCGGCCGGAGAGCGCGCGATGGCTCCCGGCTCGGCCGGAGAGCGCGCGATGGCTCCCGGCTCGGCCGAGCGCGCTAGCTCAGTAAACTAGTAAATCCAGTAAAGGAAAAACTTGAGACTGAAAGGTTTTAACAGTCATCCAAATGACTGAACGTAAACATTGCTACAGTAACATACTAGCTACGATGTTGTTGACATTAGCTAGTGCTAACAGCTAGTTGCTAATACACTGCTACAACTACACCGACCCTAATAATACAGTTCTTGGTCATTGCCTGGTAACAGCAAATTTATAACGGGCCATGTCTCAACAGACTAAGAAGTTATTTCAATGCCATTTAATAACATTTTGTTTATCCTGAGGACCGAAAGTAAATGAAAATGTGAACAAACCTTAGCTGTAATAAGATGGCGACCACCGGCTCCAGGGACGACCCGCTGATGTAGGCAAGTTACCCAGCCTGACACAAAATATTTGTAGGCATCCAAACTCGTATACGCTTTCAGATCAATACCTGTGTATGGCGATGGGTTTTTAACGACATCGGTATACAGATCATGTGGGCCGAAGTCAGGTAAAGACGAGGGCTTCGTGTACTTCCGTACGTCAGTGAACAATCCTGGTGGAAGCAGGTAAACGTCGTTCTCTAAGCCTGCTAACCTCAATTTTTGCAAATACCTCTCCCTCTGCTCGCCCTGTAAATGCCCTACGTCGCTGGATAGTGAAGGTGTTTTCCGCATCTCGCTCCTTTTTCTTTTATGTTTTTCGTTTGTCGCCTTCCTCGCATTCAAACTGATTCGAGCCGTGCCGTCCAAAATGGCAGCATCACATGACTTGGTCACGTGAGTGAAATACCTCAATACACCTTAATTCGGCTGAAATTGAACCGAACTTGATTTCTCGGACTCGAGCTACACGACCTAGATTATGCGATTTCTGCCGAGCTACTTAGTGCATGTATACCCTATTGAGCTACATATTCGAGCTACTTACTTCAGCACTGCCCCTGCCGGAAGTGACGAGTGACGAGACCACAAGCGGGAAACACAACAGCCTCGGTCGGCATGACAACGGCATGAATCTTTTCTTTTTGTGGCATTGTTTGCACTGTTAAAATTTAGCTCACTTACTGTATCACCAAATACATCTGTACAGCTGTTGCATAGCTGTGAATTGTGTACATAAACAAGTCACTGTATTTGTGTGTGTGTGTGTGTGTGTGTGTGTATAGATGTCCAACATCTGAAGAATGTCAATAAAAACAAAACAATTGAACTTTTTGTGTGTCTATTAAGACATAAGTTAAATTGTAAGCAAAAAATGGACTTTAGAAAAATATTTTTTGTAAGCAAAAAAAAAAAAAAATTTTGTAAGCAAAAAATGGACTTTAGAAAAATATACAATTGTGCAAAATAAGTTGTCTTACAAAACAGTGGTCTGCACAGGACAGTTTGTAGCCATACAGTCTGTTAGAGCAAGCCTAACAGCTTGAGCACGGAACTTGTGAACACAGAACTGCCAGTGTTGCCAGAATGGGCGGTTTTAAGTGCATTTTGGCAGATTTAAACATGTTTTGGGCTGGAAAACGTCAGCAGTATCTGGCAACACTGCTGATAACTTTGTTTATACTCTTGAATAGCTCTTCTTCATGACGACAACCGGAAGTGTACCAACACGATGGGGCGTGTAGCGCCACCTGTGGCTCGGGTGCACAATGTACATCACACAATAGCTCGATTTCGTTGTGTGCATGTACGATTGGATTTCTCTGGCACCCTGCTGGGACCTTCAGCTCGATTACCGACAGCAGCTCGATTTGGATGTGCATGTAAACGTAGTCACTGACAACCATTCACACTCACAATTACACCTACGGTCAATTTAGAGTCACCAGTTAACCTAACCTGCATGTCTTTGGACTGTGGGGGAAACCGGAGCACCGGGAGGAAACCCACGCGGACACGGGGAGAACGTGCAAACTCCGCACAGAAAGGCCCTCGTCAGCCATGGGGCTCGAACCCGGACCTTCTTGCTGTGAGGCGACAGCGCTAACCACTACACCACCATGCTGCCCACAACCATGAACATAAAAAGGAAAAAAAAATCAGAAGCATATATATAATTTTATTTGCCAGGTTTGCCAGGCATCACTTCTGTGGAATTTGATTTGTCATCTGCTCCCATTGACAGATCTTGTAGCAAGATTAATTGCTTAATCTGGAAATGACTTAAAACTGGTTGGCATAATGAAAACAATAATAACTCACAGCTTTTTCTATAATTTTCTAGCCCTTGTCCCCTCTTGAACACAATGGGCCTGGTTTGGAGTACAAAGTGAGCTACCGGCAAAAGGATATGGAAGAGGAGTGGCAAGAGCACATGGTAAAGAGGCACTCATTCGTGGTGAAGAACACACCAACATTTGTCCCTTACGAAGTGAAGATTCAAGCCAAGAACCATGCTGGCTGGGCTCCTGAACCTGAAACCATAGTTGCCTATTCAGGAGAAGACTGTAAGTACATGACACTTTTTTTTTAATTTATTTACATGGGCATGAACTCAAATAAGCTGTTAACATTTTTGCCTGTAATTACATTTTGTGTGTTTTACAAAAAAGGAAAAGCTTGTGAAAGAGTGTGTATCTCTATCTCTTTTCTTTTTGTAACATAAAATACTTTGTCAACAGTATCCCCACCCCTTCCAAAGTGTGTCAGAGGAATATCAACAAGCCTAGAGAAGAGTAACCTTCTGATGAAAAACAGTCTTCACTTTACATAATTATTTGCCTGCTTGGCCTTATTGTGGATGTTAAGACTTTGTAGCCATCAACAGACTGTCAAATGAAATGCAGTAGTTGCTGTGAGCTACTTGCATTTTCAGCTCAATGTATTCATCTTGCTTTCAGCTTTCTTTCAAAGTTAACTTCCTGAAGGTATCTCAGCTGAGGTGTTGTTTACATTTGCATTGTCTCTCTGTTTGTTTCCCTTATCTCTATCTGCCTTGTTCTCACTGTCTCCCTCAGTGTGTGTTGGCTAAATTTTTGTCGTTGCATTGAAACTCCTCTTATTAGCAACAATAGGCCATGTTAAAGTAGTGAAATGGACACCGTTGGCTTTAAATAGCAAATAGCATTTTACTATATAGAGAAACCCATTTTCAGTATTTGGAAAATGGAGTGTGTTTATACCTGGTGGGAAAAAAATGATTCATGACTCCATACAAATATCTATTAATGGCACTGCTACCTATCCCATTTTGGAAATTACACCACACTTTTGTGACCGTCTGTATAGTATGACTGCAGCCGGAGCTTTTCCAGTCATTATCCTGACACTGAAGGAGCTAATGTAGCTCTGGATACTTATATAAGGCTTTTATTATTATTTGGTGTGTGTGTGTGCGCAGTCCCATCAGCAGCACCAGAGAACATAGCAGTAGAGGTGATGAACAACACAGTGGTGAAGGTCAGCTGGAACCGTGTTCACAAGGACAAATTGCACGGACATCTGGGAGGCTATAAGGTAATCCCTCACCCATGCCCTTTCTGATTTTTGGTCCTCACTTAAAGGCCCACTGTACCTTGTGTGACCCTTGGTTGCATCTTGTACCATGACAACTGACCCTTCAAAAACCTTCTCTAGTGATACAGTATCAGCTACAGGCTCAACATAATACTCACATAAATAGCCTTGTAGTTTATTTTTATCTTTATTTCTCATGTGTTTATCCTTCATATTGTGCTGAGGGAGTGTTTGACTCAGTGCAGTATGAAGGTACATTTTCAGAGTTCGTGTAGGTCTCTTATGACAGGCCATAAATATACATTTTAATAAAACTTTTTGAAGATGAATGATGAATATTTTATTTTATTCTATCCACATTCACTGGATATGAGCAATCACGTGCTCGGATTGGCTACTCTACTACTAGGATATCAGCTCATATACCATGAGTAGAGAAAAATAAAATGGCAGAGCATTTTGCTGAACCAACTGAGGACAAAATAAAAACTCTACTCAAAAATGAATCCCCCCAAAATGCAAAAAAGCAACAAAATATGGAATAAAAGTATTTAATGCTAAGAACTAGTGCTGTCAAAAATGTTGCGTTATTAACGCGTTAACTTGACTCAATTTTAACGGCGATAATTTTTTTATCGCGAGATTAACGCTCTGTGACATGATGTAGGTTTTTCATAAGCTTTTGAAACTGCCAGGAACTTGGAACAGAGACTTTGCTTAGAAAAACGATAGCAGCTAGACTGTAATGCCACGCACCGCACAGCCAGAGTCCTCTGCCCTCCTCCCCCAAAGAACCAGCGCGGGCAGGGCGCACTAGTAGAGATGGGATTTATGGCTCTTTGATGGGATCCGCATCTTTGTGATCCGTTCTTTGAAAAGAGCCGTTCAAAAGACTGGCTCATTTGGCTCTTTTTAAATATTTATTCAGTTTTAAGAAGACAGCGTATAAAGAAGCCAGATCCCTCTGAACTGTAAACTCAATGCTATCCCAGAAATCCTTCCTGTAATATGCAAATTTGACCGCCTCTGATTGGACAGCGCGACGCATCAACAGGCAGAAAGTGTAAAAGTACAAAATGTGTTAAGTGAGCTGAAACAGTAAAGATCAGATTCAATGCAATATTTATTAACGAACAACTTAAAGTTAATATAATAGTGTACTTTATATTATAATCAAGCATGTCAAGCCTACCGTCACTGTGTAACCTATCTCTCTGATTAGAGTTGTAGACTAACTCAAGCAGTAGATCACTTCACTCATGGTTCTCTTGCTAGCCCCGCGCCGGTGCTCGACTTAGGTTTCACTTTGCAGTGGCTGTGTCAAGACATGTTATGCTTTGCAATAAAAAAAAAAAAAACATTGGTACAAAGCAAGCCCATTCACTTTTTTATGCTGATAAGAGAATTACAATGGTTTTTTCACATCACACACATCACATCACATTATCTCTAGCCGCTTTATCCTTCTACAGGGTCGCAGGCAAGCTGGAGCCTATCCCAGCTGACTACGGGCGAAAGGCGGGGTACACCCTGGACAAGTCGCCAGGTCATCACAGGGCTGACACATAGACACAGACAACAATGGTTTTTTATGTGACAAAAATGTGCGATTAAATTGCGATTAATCGTGAGTTAACTATGACAGTCGCGACATTAATCGCGATTAAATATTTTAATCGCTTGACAGCACTACTAAGAACATATCTTTTTAAAAATTTTCAATAATTATTATTGTAGCATTTTCACAAATTGTTAATGTCATTTTGCCGGTTTGTTTACATTCAAAGCAGAAATGATTTTGTCAGAAATTTTGTGAAAGTTTTTATTTATCAAATTTGCAAAAAAAAAAAAAAAAATGCTGTTTCTCAAAATCCAGTGAATGTGGATAGAATAAAACAGTTATTCCACTCAGTCTGATCGTACATGGATGCACCTCGGCTGTCAGCTCATGTATGACTCGATTTTGTGGAATAACTGTTAAATATATAGTGTGTTTCATTAAATCAAAGATGCTTGCAGTAATGCCCATATACACTCACTGGCCACTGGATAATTGCACATCATTCATGCAAGTATCAAATCAGCCAATCATGTGGTAATGTGGTTATACTCAATATAGTTTGAGTATTTCAGATTTTTCACATGCATAATAGTTTCTAGAGTTTGCATAGAATGCGATAAGAAGAACAAAAAACATCCAGGGAGAGGTTCTGTGAGCAGAACACCTTGTTGATGAGAGAGGTTGAGACTGGTTTGAGCTCACTGAAAGACTATGGTAACTCAAATGACCACTCTTTACAATTATGGCCAACAGAAAATGATCTTAGAATGCAAAACAGGCAGAAGATGGATGGGCTACAATATCAGAAGACCACACTGGGTTCCACGCCTGTCAAATAAGAACTGGAATCTGAGGCACCGGTGGGCATAGGTTCACCAAAACTGGACAGTTGATGATTGGTCTTATTTGCTAGCAGCTGCAAAGTATTCTGTTGCTTCAGCTCAGAATTTTTCAGCTCTGTCCCAAAGTGTCCGTTCTCGAGCACCTCCCAATCTCACAGAATTAGAGAGGTCTTATTTTTAAGAGTCTGTATCCTTCACTTAATGGCACACACACACACACACACACACACACACACACACACACACACACACACACACACACACACACACACACACACACCCCTCATGATGACACAGAGGAGCAACCAAACAAACAACATTGTGGCAGCTACATTTACTAACCCTCAACACATCCACATACTGTACAAACAAACATAGTACAAGCATAACAATGCATGGCAATGCAACCTAGTGAGGGGAGACTGAGGGTATGAGTTTCATCTAAGCCAGGGGTTCCCAAACTTTTTTTGGCAATTGACCTCAAATGGACATTATGAACTTTCTGCAACCCCAAGCCTTGACCGACCACCCTACATTTCTTTTTTAAATTACAGACTTAAAATATAGGACAACTGTAACATTTGAACACTTTATTATGTCAGTAATGAATGTATTTGTAGTATAACTGACTAAAAAGCAAATGAATGTTGCTTGCACAGACATACCAATCAAGTGGGAAGTGTTTTTGTTAAATGGAAAATCCACACGGTGATGGTGTGACACAGCATGACATAAAGCTGGGTTATACATTTTGGATGATTTTGTGTGTGCATGCAGAAGTAGCCACGACACTAGCAGCATTGTTCACACACTTGCTCTGCACCTTATGTACATGAATATCCCTGTCGATCAGGTTTCCAAGTTGAACTGTATAATATTTAGTGATTCTATGCACAGGAACATTAAATACACTGATGTGCTATGTTTTTTTTTCTTAGAATTTTCCACTGGCAGGATTGTTGTCATGAGCGGCATCCCTATGTTTACAGAGGGTTCATAGGTTTAATGGCTACAAGAGAGGTTTTTAAAATTCAAACACTTATTGTAATAGGAAAACTGGCTACTATTAGTATTCAGTAGCTGTCTAGAATAGTATACCAGTACAACTGTATGCAATATGAGATGCAGTAATAGTTTGTTTAGTGGCGGTAGCTGGACAATGAATTCTATCCACTTTTATTGCTTAACTATGCTGCTGCAGCATGTTAGGATAGTGGGAAAAAAGACAAAAATAATATGCACCCGAAGAATTTAAAAATGGCTTATTAGAAACTGACTTCCATTAATACTTCAAAATATTAGCATAGAGAATCCGTCATTGATATTTCTAATATTACTTTGTAAAATAAATGAATGAAGCAAAAGAGGGGTTTCTCTAATAACCTCATTCATAAATCAAGCAGAAGTGTGTAGAGTAAGCAAAAACTGTACTCAAGTAAAAGTGCTGTTACACACACACAAATAATAATAATAATAATAATAATAATGACTCAAGTAGAAGGAATAGTAGTCAACAAAATAATTACTTGAATATGAGTAAAAAAGAATCTCATAAAATGACTACTCAAGTAGTGAGTAACTTCACATGATGATTCATTACATCAATAATGTTTTACATTCAAATGTATCAGAATATCAGTTATGGCCAAAATAAAAATTGAAAGTGCTTTTAGAAGAACTACTACTACTACTACTACTACTACTAATAATAATAATAATAAATGTTTGGGTGGCACGGTGGTGTAGTGGTTAGCACTGTCACCTCACAGCAAGTAGGTTATGGGTTTGAGCCCAGTGGCCGAGGGGGGCCTTTCTGTGTGGGGTTTGCATGTTCTCCCCGTGTCTGCGTGGGTTTTTTCTGGGTGCTCTGGCTTCCCCCGCAATCCAAAGACATGCAGTTAAGTTAACTGGCTACTCTAAGGCCCTGTCCACACGGCAACAGATTCAGGTGACTCTGATACAATTGCTTATCGTTTAGGCCTGGCGTCCACACGGCACCGGCATTTTGGGTGCCCAAAACGCAGTCTTTTTGAGAACGGGTTCCAGAGTGGAAAGATCTGGCAACGTTGCCATTGTGAAGTCGTCTGGATGAGTAGAACGGATTTGTTTACGATGACGTCACAACCACATGTGCTTCACGCCGGGTAGAAGTGTAACGAACTCGATGCGAGTTGTCAACAAATCCTATAACTTGGTTCATGAAACGCGCTTACAAAATATTTTCACTGTGAATATTTATTGTGTAATGGTGCAAAGTGAGAGAGAGAGAGAGAGAGACTCTTCCCTTAGGGCAGAGTCAATCCCGCCAGCAAAAATAGGGAAAAAAAGGAGCGATCTCACCTCTTCAGATGTTGATTTAAGTCCGACAATACATTCCTCAAAAAGGGCGTAGAGGAGCAAATTAATCCATCAACATTTATTCCGGACCATTAAAGACGCCGCCTTCCGCGTAGAATCATACGTCATCCTCGCCGCCATATTGGAGAGGTCAAAGCGGAGAATAAAGATTAGCTGCGTTTAACTGTACCAACAGGTTTGCCATCCAAACGAGATCACATGGGATTACCTTTCACAGGTGAGACTGGAAAAATACTTTTCATTGTATTTGGTCATTGTAATGTAATTTTACGAACAGATTTTCCTGACTTTGTGGCTAATATGAAGTCTCGCGCATAATAGTTTATGCGCATGCGTCCTTACTTCTTCTATTGTTCTGGTGTCTCCGAAGGGACCGTCTTACAGCGCCCCTAGAGGTGTGGCATGTGTATTGCATCGTTTTCAGCAAGCGTTGCGTTGCCATATGGACCTGATATTTTACTGATCGTTGCCCATTTGGACGCGATATATTTTTAAATAACATCTCGTTGCCGTTGTCGTGTGGATGTAGCCTAAATTGTCCATAGGTGTGAATGGTTGTTTCCCAAGCCCAGAAATGGGAGGGTTGTGGCAGGAATGGCATCTGGTGTAAAACTATTATCCAATTAATATGATATGTGGATCAATAGGCTCCACATGGACCCTGACCTGGCAACAGTGCTGGACAAGGAAGAAGATGATGATGAAAAATAATAAATGTTTATCTAATTACATAAATTAATATAATTTTCCAACAGATTTCATAAATTGACGAGAGAGAGAGAGAGAGAGAGAGAGAGAGAAATGAGCAACCAAGAGCTCTGTGTGTGTTTTGTGCTGAATAACTAAAATTGCTGAAAAGCAAAAGTGAATGAAAATAAAGTGTACTTTCCATTTTTTTTTCTGAACATAAATCATTTGAAACCAGTACCAAAGTCACAACAATGCTTACTCTCTTAAAACTTAACACAGTCCTGGTCTTTATTTATGTTTGTCTATTTGTGAGTTCAAACTCTGTGTATCATAGCAGTGGGCATCATAGAAGTTGTGAACATGTGAATAAAAATAAAATTAAGTCAAAGTAGCCAGAAGTGTGTAGTCTAATGTAACGGAATACAAGTAAACTTTTAAAATCATAAATGTACTCGAGTAAGATTGAAAATTATTATGCATTAAAACTACTCCAATAAGTACAGTTCATTAGAAAACATTACTTAATAAGTACATGTAAAGGAATAAATGTAATGTAATGTAACCCACCTCTGAAATCAAGTGACCCCTAGTTTGGGAACACATGGTCTAGGGCTGAAAAAGACATGCACTGAGATCAGTTTTAAAAGCTGATGTTTGTCACATTGTCTAATTAACAGTGACAGACTGCTATTCAGGAGCAGCATCACTGAGTGTTTTAGCAGTGGCGTTATTAGCACAGTGTAGTGAAACTGTGAAGAGAAAAGCTTTCTAACAACACAGTTTGTGTTTCAGGTGCAGTGGTGGCGTCGGCGCAGTCTCTTGAACTCGAGGAAAACACATGGTGATAAACAAACTCTTATGTTTCCTGGGGACAGAAATCATGCCCTAATCCCAGGGCTCCATCCGTTCTCCGAATACAGTCTCATCGTCATGGTCTACAACAGACGAGGCAATGGACCAGAAAGCCACCTGGTCACATTTAAAACTCCAGAGGGAGGTAGTAGACGATGAAAGGGGCATAATTTGTGTTTTGTGAGCTAAATCACAATTGCTTTTTATATATATATACACACACACACATACAGTGGTGCTTGAAAGTTTGTGAACCCTTTAGAATTTTCTATATTTCTGCATAAATATGACCTAAAACATCAGATTTTCACACAAGTCCTAAAAGTAGATAAAGAGAACCCACTTAAACAAACAAGACAAAAATAGTATACTTGGTCATTTATTTATTGAGGAAGATGATCCAATATTACATATCTGTGAGTGGCAAAAGTATGTGAACCTCTAGGATTCACAGTTAGTTTGAAGGTGAAATTAGACTCAGGCGTTTTCAATCAATGGGATGACAATCAGGTGTGAGTGGGCACCCTGTTTTATTTAAAGAACAGGGATCTATCAAAGGCTGATCTTCACAACACATGTTTGTGGAAGCGTATTATGGCACGAACAAAGGAGATTTCTGAGGACCTCAGAAAAAGTGTTGTTGCTGCTCATCAGGCTGGAAAAGGTTACAAAACCATCTCTAAAGAGTTTGGACTCCACCAATCCACAGTCAGACAGATTGTATACAAATGGAGGAAATTCAAGACCATTGTTACCATCCCGAGGAGCGGTCGACCAACAAAGATCACTCCAAAAGCAAGGCGTGCAATAGTCAGCAAGGTCACAAAGGACCCCAGGGTAACTTCTAAGCAACTAAAGGCCTCTCTCACATTGGGTAATGTTAATGTTCCTGAGTCCACCATCAGGAGAACACTGAACAACAACGGTGCCGACTATTACACGCCTTGCTCTAGGAGTGATCTTTGTTGGTCGACAACTCCTGGGGAGGGTAACAATGGTCTTGAATTTCCTCCATTTGTACTCAATCTGTCTAACTGTGAATTGGTGGAGTCCAAACTCTTTAGAGATGGTTTTGTAACCTTTTCCAGCCTGATGAGCATCAACAACACTTTTTCTGAGGTCCTCAGAAATCTCCTTTGCTCATGCCATGATACCGTACACTTCCACAAACATGTGTTGTGAAGATCAGCCTTTGATAGATCCCTGTTCTTTAAATAAAACAGGGTGCCCACTCACACCTGATTGTCATCCCACTGATTGAAAACACCTGACTCTAATTTCACCTTCAAATTAACTGCTAATCCTAGAGGTTCGCCACTCACCGATATGTAATATTTGATCATTTTCCTCAATAAATAAATGACCAAGTATAATATTTTTGTCTCATTTGTTTAACTGGGTTCTCTTTATCTACTTTTAGGACTTGTGTGAACATCTGATGATGTTTTAGGTCATATTTATGCAGAAATATAGAAAATTCTAAAGGGTTCACAAACTTTCAAGCACTACTGTATACACACACACACACACACACACACACACACACACACACACACATATATACAGTATATATAGTGTGTGTGTGTGTGTGTGTGTGTGTGTGTGTGTGTCTTTTATTATATCCACATTCACTGGATTTTGAGAAACAGAGCATTTTTATTTTATTTATTTATTTTTTTACAAATTCGATAAATAAAAACTTTATACAAAACAGCCAACAAAATCTTAGAATATAAACAAACTGGCAAAATGACAGTAGCAATTTGTGAAAAATGCGATAATAATAATTCTTGAAAAACAAAAAAGTTACGTTCTTACTTTTATTCAGTATTTTGTTGCTTTTTTTGTATTTTTGGGGGTTTTGTTTTCGAGTAGAGTTTTTATTTCATCCTCAGTTGGTTCAGTAACACACTGCCATTTTCTTCTTCTTCTGGCGGTTTGGTACCACCAACTGGGCTGGAGTGTGGAACAGGCGACATTAGGGGGGAAAAAACAATATTCTTTTTTAGCTACTCCTGTTTCTTTTAAATACTTGATAAAGTGATATATTTCACTTGATGAGCTCCTGGATTTTGTTTTTCTCTACTCACGGTATTTGAGCTGATATCCTAGTAGTAGTGTAGCCAATCAGAGCTTGCGAAAATGTGGATAGTGTATATATATATATATATATATATATATATATATATATATATATATATACACACACACTGCAAAAGCCTTAAGCACCCTTTTTTCATCCAAACTTTGTTATAGATTTCTATTTTATGACTTCTACATTATTGAGTCAGTACAAAAACATTTTAGAGTTCCAAATGTTCGTTTTCCAGCACACAATTAAATGTTACAGAAAAAAAAAATGTTTGTATCTAAGCAGCATATTACAACTCCGATTCCAAAAAAGTTGGGACAAAGTACAAATTGTAAATAAAACGGAATGCAATAATTTACAAATATCAAAAACTGATATTGTATTCACAATAGAACATAGACAGCATATCAGATGTCGAAAGTGAGACATTTTGAAATTTCATGCCAAATATTGGCTCATTTGAAATTTCATGACAGCAACACATCTCAAAAAAGTTGGGACAGGGGCAATAAGAGGCTGGAAAAGTTAAAGGTACAAAAAAGGAACAGCTGGAGGACCAAATTGCAACTCATTAGGTCAATTGGCAATAGGTCATTAACATGACTGGGTATAAAAAGAGCATCTTGGAGTGGCAGCGGCTCTCAGAAGTAAAGATGGGAAGAGGATCACCAATCCCCCTAATTCTGCGCCGACAAATAATGGAGCAATATCAGAAAGGAGTTCGACAGTGTAAATTGTAAAGAGTTTGAACATATCATCATCTACAGTGCATAATATCTTCAAAAGGTTCAGAGAATCTGGAAGAATCTCTGTGCGTAAGGGTCAAGGCCGGA
Organism: Neoarius graeffei; assembly: GCF_027579695.1. Lineage (NCBI taxonomy): Eukaryota > Metazoa > Chordata > Actinopteri > Siluriformes > Ariidae > Neoarius > Neoarius graeffei. Next base: position 42,803,524 of record NC_083572.1, read on the forward strand.
AAACCATACTGGGTGCCCGTGATCTTCGGGCCCTTAGACAGCACTGCATCACATACAGGCATGCTTCTGTATTGGAAATCACAAAATGGGCTCAGGAATATTTCCAGAGAACATTATCTGTGAACACAATTCACCGTGCCATCCACTGTTGCCAGCTAAAACTCTATAGTTCAAAGAAGAAGCCATATCTAAACGTGATCCAGAAGCGCAGACGTCTTCTCTGGGTCAAGGCTCATTTAAAATGGACTGTGGCAAAGTGGAAAACTGTTCTGTGGTCAGACGAATCAAAATTTGAAGTTCTTTATGGAAATCAGGGACGCTGTGTCATTCGGATTAAAGAGGAGAAGGACGACCCAAGTTGTTATCAGCGCTCAGTTAAGAAGCCTGCATCTCTGGTGGTATGGGGTTGCATTAGTGCGTGTGGCATGGGCAGCTTACACATCTGGAAAGACACCATCAATGCTGAAAGGTATATCCAGGTTCTAGAGCAACATATGCTCCCATCCAGACGACGTCTCTTTCAGGGAAGACCTTGCATTTTCCAACATGACAATACCAAACCACATCCTGCATCAATTACAGCATCATGGCTGCGTCGAAGAAGGGTCCGGGTACTGAACTGGCCAGCCTGCAGTCCAGATCTTTCACCCATAGTAAAGCATTTGGCGCATCATAAAACGGAAGATACGACAAAAAAGACCTAAGACAGTTGAGCAACTAGAATCCTACATTAGACAAGAATGGGTTAACATTCCTATCCCTAAACTTGAGCAACTTGTCTCCTCAGTCCCCAGACGTTTACAGACTGTTGTAAAGAGAAAAGGGGATGTCTCACAGTGGTAAACATGGCCTTGTCCCCACTTTTTTGAGATGTGTTGTTGTCATGAAATTTAAAATCACCTAATTTTTCTCTTTAAATGATACATTTTCTCAGTTTAAACATTTGATGTCATCTATGTTCTATATGGAATTTTGAAACTTCCACATCATTGCATTCCGTTTTCATTTACAATTTGTACTTTGTCCCAACTTTTTTGGAATCAGGGTTGTACATAAGAGACTACTTTTCAGATTAAAAAAGAAAGCATAATGAAGGTGTAGAAATCAGAGCGGGTGGGTGGAGCACAGAAGTACGGCAGGCCAGAACTGAGTTCCAAAAACTCTTTTTATTTGCACTTTTCAGTTGCAAACACACACTCTCCCAGCCACACGCATACACACACACACATCAGTCATCTGGTTGGGGAGAGAGCTCCCCTCCTCTGCACTCTCTCTCTCCTTATATAGGGCACGGTCACTGGGGAAGGCACACAAACACAGGTTAACTAACATCAGGTGTAGTGATTCTGCCACTTACCTTCCCTGACTCTGCCCTCCTGTCACAGACCGACACTTAACCACGCCCCCACTGCCACATACCCCCAACGCCCGACTCAGGCTGGGCAGCCGTCCGGCCCGCAGCCGACTCCCCCCCGACGGGAGAGGAAGTCCGCCACGACCATCTGCGCCCCCGGCCTGTGGACCACCTTGAAGTTAAAGGATTGGAGTGCCAGATACCAACGGGTGATCCACGCGTTGGCATCCTTCATGCAGTGGAGCCACTGGAGGGGCGCGTGGTCTGAACAGAGGGTGAAAGGGCGTCCCAGCAGGCAGTAACGGAGGGCAAGGACCACCCACTTGATGGCCAGGCACTCCTTCTCTATGGTGCTGTAGCGCCCCTCACGTACTGACAGCTTCTGGCTTATGTACAGCACTGGGCGATCCTCCACCTCCTGGGACAAAACAGCCCCCAGCCCTCTGTCCGACGCATCCGTCTGCAATATAAAAGGGAGAGAAAAGTCAGGGGAGTGTACTAGTGGCCCCCCACACAGTGCAGCCTTTACCTCAGAAAAAGCCCGCTTGCATTGCTCCGTCCACTGGACCGGACCTGGTTCCCCCTTTTTAGTGAGATCAGTCAGCGGGCTGGTGACGTCCGAATAATTAGGTATAAACCTATGATAGTAGCCAGCCAGCCCCAGGAACTGTCTCACCCCCTTTTTGGTCTTGGACCTCGGGCAGGCCGCAATCGCTGCTGTCTTGTTAATTTGGGGACGCGCCTGCCCGTTGCCCAAGTGGAAGCCCAGATGCCGTACTTCCACCTGCCCAATCGCACACTTCTTTGGGTTGGCTGTGAGACCCGCTCGCCTCAGCGACCTAAGGACGGCCCTCAGATGTTGAAGGTGCTGCGGCCAGTCATTACTATAGACCCCTTTCACATGACGTCACCGCGCCGCGAGATTTTGTTAGGCGCCATATTGGAAGACCAAGTACATGCACTCACAATATAAAACAAAGTACAAGCGAGAGTAAAGTGACACGATGGATGATAATTCGGGTTATGTGAGTACATTACCAGTTGCAGAAAGGGCACGGTATGTGGAGAAACTGGCTGTGATTGATGGGTTTGACCCATATGATAAGACTCAGGGCAAGGGAGAATGGAAACATAAGGGGGACTGGACACCAATTCTGCCATCTGTTTGCTACCCAGACATTGTAAACTATTTGTTGTTTACACCCAGTGCCTACACTCAGTGTTCGAACTATGCCGATATTTTCGGGGGGCCCCTTTTTTTCCCTTGGGGGTGTGTGTGCTTGCGCTTGTCTCGGAGCGCGGATCTCCAAACACATGAGAAGCCTATCTTACGCACATATCACGCGGACTCCACACCTCCACACACGCATCGCGTCTGAAGTCATAACTCATCAGGGGAAATCATGTCCGCATTGGCATGTTCAAAAAACAACCTCGCGTCAACAATGATACCACACGCAAGGAAAAAAAAAAACAGTCAGGCTACTCAACAACCAACCTGGCAGCAGCAAGCAAGCCCTAAACCATCCTAAATTATTATTATTATTAAATTGTAGAAGTCTGGGAGGCTTGCTCCTCATACAGTTATCAACTTGGGGCCACTTTAGCATGTTTTAAATCTGAATTTCTTGCGTTTACTTACCTCAAAGTGTCCGCAGATCATGCACAGACTTATCCATTATATCCACAGTTTTTTGCCAAGTCTCACACAGGTTTCTTTCAAGTCTACTGTTGGGCCAATAAATCATAAATAAAACAGCTCAGATTTGTTTGTTTAAGTCATTTGCCACTCCACTTTATTCTCGTGGGTTCATATACCGCTGCCATTATTATCCCCTTATCACGAGTTTGTTGGTCTTCCAAAATGGCGCAGGGTCTGTTTACTTCCGGTTTTGGGTGACGTCAGTGAAAGGGGTCTATAGTTTATTATGTCATCTAAGTATGCGGCCGCATAGGTGGCGTGGGGGCGGAGGACCCTATCCATCAGCCGCTGGAACGTAGTGGGCGCCCCAAACAGCCCAAAAGGAAGTGTGACAAACTGGTGTAAGCCAAACAGTGTGGAAAAGGCCGTTTTTTCTCGGGATAATGGAGTCAAGGGGATCTGCCAATATCCCTTTGTCAAATCCAGTGTTGAATAAAATCGAGCCGTGCCTAGTCGATCAAGCAACTCGTCAATACGAGGCATTGGGTATGCGTCGAATTTAGAAACCGCATTGACTTTTCTATAGTCCACACAGAACCAGACCGACCTGTCGGCCTTGGGAACCAGGACCACTGGGCTGCTCCAGTCACTGTGGGACTCCTTGACGATGCCCATGTCAAGCATGGCCTCGAGTTCTTCCTAAACCACCTTTTTTTTTGTGTTCGGGCAGCCTGTAAGGACGGCTGCGCACTACCACCCCCAGGGCCGTCTCAATGTGGTGTTCTATGAGGCGGGTGTGGCCGGGCAGGGGCGAGAACACGTCCGAAAATTCGGCTTGCAACTGGGCAACCTCCGAGAGTTGGGTCAAGGAGGGGTGGTCTCCACAGAGGACCGGAGTGGTAGTCAATGTTCCCTTTTGAACCTCCAGCCCCAGCTCCACCTTCTCTGGAACCAGCGACACCAACGCCACAGGGACCTCCTCATTCCAGAGTTTTAACAGATTGAGGTGGTAAATCTGTAATGCCCCGCCCCTGTCTATTCGCCTCACCTCATAGTCGACGTCCCCGACTCGCTGTGTGACCTCAAAGGGTCCTTGCCACTTGGCGACCAATTTGGAGCTCGACGTGGACAACAGCACGAGCACTTTATCTCCCTGTGCGAACTCCCTAAGGCGCATGCCCCTGTCGTACAGGCAGATTTGCCGTTCTTGGGCCTGCTGCAAATTCTCCTGGGTTAGGTGCGTGAGGGTGTGGAGTTTTGTGCACATGTTGAGAACGTATTGAATTGTATTTTTGCTGGTTGAAGGTCCCTCCTCCCAATTTTCCGGCAGCACATCTAGGATGCTACGCGACTTACGCCCATATAATAATTCGAATGGGGAGAACCCTGTGGAGGCTTGTGGGACCTCTCGCACTGCGAAAAGCAGGGGTTCGAGCCATTTATCCCAATTACGTGCGTCCTCGCTTACAAATTTTTTAATTATGTTTTTGAGGGTGTGATTAAACCGTTCGACTAAACCGTCCGTTTGTGGGTGATAAACGCTGGTGCGGATCGGCTTGATTCCCAATAACCCATACAATTTGCTCAGTGTGTGTGACATAAACGAGGTGCCTTGGTCAGTCAGAATCTCTTTGGGGATTCCAACTCGGGAGATGATGTGGAAGAGCGCTTCCGCAATACTGCGTCCTGAGATATTGTGCAGAGGCACTGCTTCCGGGTATCGCGTTGCATAGTCCACCAGGACTAAAATAAAGCGGTACCCTCATGTTGACCGATCTAGTGGCCTGACGAGATCCATCCCAATTCTTTCGAACGGGGTCTCGATTAATGGTAGAGGGTGCAAAGGCGCTTTTGGAATGGCCGCTGGATTTACTAACTGGCATTCATGGCACGCCGTACACCACCTACGGACATCGCTGCAAATCCCTGGCCAATAGAACCGGGCCATTATTCGGGCTAGTGTCTTATCCTGCCCCAAGTGTCCAGCCATGGGATTAAAGTGAGCCGCCTGGAATTCTAATTCCCGGCGGCTCTTTGGAATCAAAAGCTGCATGATCTGCTCTTTAGTCTGAGTGTCCTGCGTCACTCAGTACAATTTATCTTTCATAATAGAGAAATAGGGGAAGGATGGGGTGGCGTTTGGCTGGAGCGTTTGACCATCGATTACTCTCACTTGGTCAAACGCATACTGCAGAGTCTCATCTCACACCTGCTCTAATGGGAAATCCTCTAGGGATTCCCCGAGAGAGGGAGGAGGAGCCTGCGGCTCCTCACTCTGACGCGGAGATGACGTAGACGGTTCTGTGACAGCTGCTCCCGCCAATGCGACACTGGGACCTTCCCCTGCTAAACTACGGCAGGACCCACTCTTTACTAAATGACTCATTAACTCCCCAAATCCCAGCCAATCAGTCCCCAAAATTATCGAGTGGGTAAGGCGAGGGTTAACCGCCGCCTTTACACTAAATTTTTCCCCTTGAAATAGAATGTGGACCAGCACTAAAGGGTAGCTGTGAACATCCCCATGCACACACAACACCTTCACCAATTGTGCTCCCCCCAATGCCTCGTCTTGCACCAGGCTTTGGTGGATTGAGGTCTGATTACAGCCAGAGTCCACCAAAGCCTGAAACGTATCCCCTTGGATACTCACCAGTATGCGATATGCTCCGGCCCGATCGAGGGCGGCTCCTGGTGCGTCAGGGATCTGGACCACCGCGCCCACCTCATTTGCAGAGCATTGATGCTGGAGGTGCCCCAGCTCCCCGCAGCGCCAGCAAACCGGCCCGGGCTCTCTCTCTGCACCGGTACTCTGGGGCTCACTCACCTGAGGGGGGGGGAGACAGACACGGAAGCGGGAAACGGGAGGGCACCGCGGGTGCGGCGGACCGGCTGTGAGGGAGCCGGCCCCCGCCTCTGCGGTGGGGGAACGGGGCGAGGACGAGACACAGAAGGGGAGGGGGAGAGAGAGAGAGAGGAGAGAAGCGAAGAGGGGATCTGTGATCCTGCCGCGGGAACAGCCGCCAAATGATCCTCCGCCAACTCGATGGCCTGATCCAGCGACACCAGGCGATGGCACTGGACCCACTCCGCCGTTCCTTTGGGAAGTTGCGCGATGAACTGCTCCAGTGCCACCAGGTCGACGACTCACTCGGTGTCGCGGTTGTCAACCCTCAGCCACCGCCTGCAGGCGTCCCGGAGTTGCTGGCCAAACACGAATGGGCAGCCAACCTCCTCTAGGCGCAGAGCGTGGAAGCGCTGACGATGTTGTTCTGGGGTGCACCCCACACGCTGGAGAACGGCCCGGCGCAGGTCCACGTAGACCAGCCGGCTGTCGGTGGGGAGCTGTAGTGCGGCCAGCTGCGTGTCGCCCGTTAGCAGGGGGAGGAGGCGCGCCACACGCTGTTCCACCGGCCACCCCAAGGCCTCTGCTGCTTGTTCAAATAGCCTGAGGAAGGCCTCGGGGTCGTCGTGCGGGCCCATCTTCATTAGGGTGAGGTGGAGTGGGCCCGCAGCGGTGGAGATGGTGGACCCCGCCGACGCGAGGAAGTACTGGAACGCCTGACGATCTTCCTGTTGCGCCAGCACCAGGGCCTCGAACCGTTGTTCTTACTTCTTTCGGAGGGCGAGCAGCTTTTGGTGCTGGCTCTGTTGGGCCATGGTGAGGGCGTGGATCAGGTCTGCGAAGGGGGAGGACTCCATGGGGCTGTTCTCTTCTGTGCTTGGGTCCCGGGTTTTGGCACTACTGTAGAAATCAGAGCAGGTGGGTGGAGCACAGAAGTACGGCAGGCCAGAACTGAGTTCCAAAAACTCTTTTTATTTGCACTTTTCAGTTGCAAACACACACTCTCCCAGCCACACGCATACACACACACACATCAGTCATCTGGTTGGGGAGAGAGCTCCCCTCCTCTGCTCTCTCTCTCCTTATATAGGGTGCGGTCACT